>NC_089752.1:53924174-53954174 GCF_040412425.1 Macrobrachium rosenbergii | reverse complement strand
GTTCAGTGTCCCCTACACGCATTTATATCGTAAATGTTGCTCTTTTATGTATTTATATATTTATTCATTTACTTTATGCTAACAAGCAATTAACCTGCGGGTGATTTCTTAAAAGATCAAAACTGCAATATTAAATGAAAATGAAAATGGAGCACCCTTTTAGTATATACATCATCTTTTATTCCCTCTTCATTACCATAACTTTACGAAACGCACACTGCCATATATTTCTCCCTTCTTCACCTTCCCTAAGTCAGTGCATCTCTAAAAGTATATTAGCTCATCAATTTTGAATTATACATGTTGAATATCTTTCCAAAATTTCATTTTACTTCGTTCATTCGTAACGGAGTGAAATGCATTGGAAGCGTCACGCTTCTCATCTGTTATATTTATTATTATTTTTTTCCTCTCTCATTTTAAAAGTCCCGAGGCAAGCCTTGCGGAATCTGCCCCACGAGAGAGGAATCGTGTCAGTCTCGCTTTCCAATTTGAAATGACGGTTTCGCAATCATTTGTGTCCTGTGTTGAGGAGAGAAGTTTGGAAAAACTCGCCGACCGGAATGTCTGATTTGCCCTCTGGGCGTTGGGATTCTTTGCCTTTGTTTGCTGTCTTTATTTTTTCTTTTCTTTAGCCACGGCCAACTGGGAATCGGTCAGTTGGCTTGCATAATTGAAAAGCAAATCAGCCTTTTAATGTCATGACATTTAAGAATTAGTACTTGAATATTTCCGATGGCCGGATGAGATATTTTATTGTGTCCTCTCTCTCTCTCTCTCTCTCTCTCTCTCTCTCTCTCTCTCTCTCTCTCTCTCTCTCTCTCTATATATATAGATATATATATATATATATATATATATATATATATATATATATATATATATATATATATATATATATATATATATACATATATATATATATATATATATATATATATATATATATATATATATATATATATATATATATATATACAGTATATATATATATATATATATATATATATATATATATATATATATATATATATATATATATATATATATATATATATATATATATATATATATATATATATACAGTATATATATATATATATATATATATATATATATATATATATATATATATATATATATATATACATATATATAAAATCAGTAAACTACAAACGTCCTTTAATATCCAGTTCGCTCTACCTCCAGGAAATAATATATTTTCATATATGTTACCGAAGGGGAATTTTTTAGTTGATAATGTTAAATGCGTCCATTGTAGTCTTGAGTTCTTGTCCTTCGCTGGTTCGAGCCCACGGGACGACGAACTTATTATCAACTAAAAAATTCCCCATCGGTAACATATATGAAAATATATTATTTCCGAGTAGATGAACTGGATATTAAAGGACGTTTGTAGCTTACTGATTGTATATGAATCACGGTGATGTGATAAAAAGTCATAATATGGCTGCGTGCGACAAACGCACTACATGGTTAGTATGGCAGAGGTGGTGGATATCGTCTCTAAATACAAACACCTGAGTTCGACAGGCGATTTGTATATGGGAGACGATATCCACTTATGCCCTCACTTGCTGGCCGCGTGGGTTAAATCGTCCACTGTAGTCCTGAGTTCTTGTCCTTCGCTGGTTTCGAGCCCACGGGACGACGAACTTATTATCAACTAAAAATTCCTTTCAGTAACATATATGAAAATATATTATTTCCGGGGTAGAGAATTGGATATTAAAGGATGTTTGTAGCTTGCTGATTGTATATGAATCACGGTGATGTGATAAAAGTCATATATATATATATATATATATATATATATATATATATATATATATATATATATATATATATATATATATATCTTTCATGGCTTTTTACATTGCACTGCAGTAATGAAGTTACTATAAACTTTTACAGAGAAGTGTACAACCATAAAAACCGCTGTTTCCTTTTCTTTCTGTCTTTCATAGATTCTTACACTACATTCAGTGTTATAGTAAAGTTATCATTCTATTTAGACCTATTATATATGTTTTTAAATTCTGGTGGGAAATAGACGACCGTGTGAACTGCGCTTTCTTGTTTGTCCTCTTGAGAACTATTTCCGAACTTACATTACTTATTACTGGCATGTCACCTGTTTTGTTTTATTTGTTAACTAGCTGACCAACCAGGTGCTACCCGGGAAAACTCTGAATGACGACCGGTAATCTCTCTCTCTCTCTCTCTCTCTCTCTCTCTCTCTCTCTCTCTCTCTCTCTCTCTCTCCCCGAACACCCCTCTACTCTACAGTATATCTCACTTCCTCTCCCTCTTTCTCACTCTCCTTTTCATGTTAAGATAGTTGCTTCAATTACATTGCCCAGCATTTTTGACATTTAATATTTCACCCCTTCTCACCCCCAATTCCTATTGGTGCTGAACTTGGACATAAAGGGCATTGGGATTGTAACTATTCATCTCAGCGACCTCGAAAACTGTGGATTAAACACTAATATCTGTCATTTTTTACATTTTATTTTTCACCCCTTCTTACCCCTCCCCTTCCTAGGGTTGAACATGAACTTAAGGGCATTGTGAGTGTCACCATTCATCTCAGCGATCTTGAAAACTGTGGATTAGACACTAATATAAGGTCAAGTTTTCAGTTATTTACATGTCACCCCTCCCACTAACCCCTTTGGTGCCAGTGATGTCTTACCCCACAGTATTCTTTGACAGAGGTAAGTCATAACTATACTGAAATGAGGTATGATAAATTCGTAGAGTTTATTAAGTTACTAAGTCTATGGGCAGAACCAGCCCAGTTTCAGGGAAGCCCTTCCCACCCCCACCCCCTTTGGTGCCCTTTCATGCTAGTGATGTCTTACCCCCACAGCATTTTTTTCAAGATAGTAGGTCATATGTATACGAAGTTTGGCTGAAATTGCTCAATGCATTTCAGAGTTATGCTGAAATACACACAAACACACACACTCATACATACATCCATTTTTATGTATATAGACTAGCTGACCAACCCAGCACTGCCAGGGAAAACTCTGAATGATAACCGATAAACTCTCTCTCTCTCTTTCTAACACCCCCTTTATTCTCTCTCTCTCTCTCTCTCTCTCTCTCTCTCTCTCTCTCTCTCCCTTTCCTGTTAAGATAGTAGCTTCAATTACATTACCCAGCATTTTCGACATTTTATAATTCACCCCTTCTCATCCCCCCTTCCTATTGGGGCTGAACTTGGACTTAATGGCATCGCGAGCGTTACTATTCATCTCAGTGACCTCGAAAACTATGGAGTAGACACTAATATCTGTCATTTTTTTATATTTTATTTTTCAGCCCTTCTCACCCCCCCCCCCTTCCTATCGGGGCTGAACTTTGACTTGAAGGGCATCGGAAGTGTCACCATTCATCTCAGCGACCTCGAAAATTATGGATTAGACACTAATATCTGTCGTTTTCGGTTATTTTTTACGTCACCCCCTTCCCACCCCACCCCCTTTTGGTGCCAATGATGTCTTACCCCAACAGTATAATTTTGCTTCACCTCGCATTGGTCATTTACTGTAAAACAAAATGGAAATTATTTGCCAAAATGGGTCATCGAATTTCCCAAGCTTTGCCAGTGGGTTTCCTTGTCATAATTTTAGTTAATGTCCATTTATATAACTTTCAGTATATATGTATATCTGTAGGAGCAGACTGGACAGTTTTTACTTTAGAGTAAAGGCAAGTCTTTTTATTTTGGCTGACCAAATATATTGGCAAATTTTCCTCATTCATTTCGTTAAAAATCAGGTAAATTTTTGTCATTTACTTCCTTAAAAATCGGAAAAGAAATAGCGACAAAAAAATCAGAGAACGTATGAAAAATTAAGGAACCTGGGACGTAACTTGCAACATGAATTCTCTGAAGAAGCCTATTTATGTCTTTGCATCCTTAATGACCGGATGTGAAAAAATTTTAATTTTAAACGCTCACATATGAATTTATCAATGCATCGATTTGTTGGTACTCATGTATATATATATATATATATATATATATATATATATATATATATATATATATATATATATATATATATATATATATATATATATATATATATATATATATATATATATATATATATAGATGCAACAGAAGAATTCCAGTGGAAAGCTGTCGAATAAAGAATAGGTAGACCAGTATTGAGGAAACATTCTTTATTTTGTGCGACTAGTTTCGAGGTTCTAACACACCCCATCATCAGGCAGCTAAAATAACAAATAAATACAATGAAAGAAAAAACACTCATTAAAATGAAATAAAATTAAACATCGAACTAACTACCAAGAATTAAAATTGAACAGTACCGTTTAACCTATAGCAAGAGTGCAAGAGAGGAATACAAGGCAAATACAAAGATAGTTACAGAAGATAGACACAGAATTAAAAACAAAGCAACTCAACTGACCGTTCATTATTACAGAGTGATGGTTTTCTTTGATGGTGTATAATGTTTCGATTGTGGTTAGCTCCACATCACTAGAACGACCGGCTAATATAGAAAAAGAATCTATTCAGGGGATGGTCATGCTGATGGCAGTGCTCGCATGGCACTAAATGCTTGTTTGTTAAGTGGCCTGTTTGTTCTAATTGATCGGCCTAGGTGTTCAAAGGCACGGACCCGAAACTGGCGCTTTGATTTACCAATATAAGTTGCATTACAGCAACTACATGTATATATAGACTACAGATGACTGTAGGTCTTTGGGCACCGTGTCTTTGAACTTGAAAAACTTTTGTATTACATTTTAGGCCTGAATATGACTCTGAGACCAACTTGAGGGTAAAATTCCAATAATAATTTACATAAACGGTTTCTCAGGAAAAACACATACATTGGCAAACAACTCCAAAACTAATGGATCCACGTCCCCAAAAGTGACAGTAAACAAAGCTACAATTTATTTTCCTTGTCCTACATGGGTAAAAGCAGTTTTCCTTTTTTGAGAAACCGTTTTATAAATTACTGTTGGAATTTTACCCTCAAGTTAGTCTCAGAGTCATATTCAGATGCCTAAAAATGTAATACAAAAAGTTTTTCAAGTTCAAAGACACGGTGCCCAAAGACCTGCAGTCATCTGTAGTCTATAAGTATACGTGTGGTTGCTGTAATGCAGCTTGTATTGAAATCAAGCGCCCGTTTCTGGTCTGTGCCTTTGGAACACTGAGCCGATCGGGAACAAACAGGCCACTTAACAAACAAGCATTGATGTGTGAGCACTGCCATCAGCATGACCGTCCTCTGAATATAGATTCTTTTCTATATTAGCCAGTCGTTCTAGTGATGTGGAGCTAACCACACCGAAACATTATACACCATCAAAGAAAAACCATCACTCTGTAATAATGAACGGTCAGTTGAGTTGCTTTGTTTTTAATTCTGTGTCTATCTTCTGTAACTATCTTTGTATTTGCCTTGTATTCCTCTCTTGCCTCTTTACAGGTTAAAACGGTACTGTTCAATTTTAATTCTTGGTAGTTAGTTCTACTGTTTAATTTTATTTCATTTTTTTGTGTTTTTTTTTTCATTGTATTTATTTGTTATTTTAGATGCCTGATGATGGGTGTGTTAGAACCCTCGAAACTAGTCATGCAATAAAGAATGTTTCTCAATCTGGTCCACCTATTCTTATATATATATATATATATATATATATATATATATATATATATATATATATATATATATATATGTGTGTGTGTGTGTGTGTGTGTGTGTGTGTGTGTATACTGTATATATATGTTTGTGTGTGTATATAGCAATTTGGACAAGAAATTTATTAATAGATGTGACTGTTTAATTTATGAGTTTGTTTTAAAATACTTTTGTCTGTATATTTTAAACCTCTGAAGTATTTACTCAGATATTTCTTTGTTCGTGTGAAGGATATGAAATGCTAAGGATTCTCATGTATTTTTAAATGAATGAGTTTGTTTTCATCTATTTACTTTCTTATTTTCTTATGTACGTTTTCTTACTGTCGAAACTGTTCTGTATTTCTACTTGTTGCCCTTCAAGGAATTTTCTAAAACCTGAAATCGCTTTATCGTTCAAACCGACTTCGAGTTTTGTGATTACTTTGGTAGAAAATTAAATAATTATATCTTGAGGATGCTATGACTTGCTTCTTATCAGTCCATATTGGTGAGCTGGAAGTTAAATCGTATGATGCTTTTTACTGTACCCAGGAAGATATGATGCTGGTGCTCTGTACAGTGTCAACGATTTGATTGAGGATTGACATTACCCTCAGCGTTTAATATATGATCCATTGTGAGCAATACACATTTCGTGACTCTCATTTTTATATTAAAGATCTTGCTTTTCGTCTTGCATCACTCCAGAAATTCTTGTTTCTTAGTTTTTATACCCTTATATATGTATTTTTTCGGAATTTTTTATTTACCAATCGTGAATTTAAGAAGAAAACAATATTTAGAGTATTTTACATGACTTGCAGAGTAAGAAAGAACAAACAAGTGAACGGCATTCAGTTAAGAATATTTATATTATATATTTATATTATAGTAGGTCGTGCAGTGAGCCAGCATTAATGCTCCTCTTCTAACCAGATTGGTTTGAAATCACCCTCGGGAAGAAAGTTTCTTCATTTATTCTCTTTCTGGTTTCAAGCCTTTCACTGGAAGCTTATTATAGAATATTATGAAATTAGGCCATGAGAAGGTCTTTGTTGCCACTGCAGTACATAAAACTAAGCTACTTTCACCAGTAAACCCCATTTATCAAATATAGATTTGATGAAGACTAGGTGCTTAAAATTTTATCAAGAGACTTTTATTTTTGGTCGCTTTGGGAAATGGTTTTCCTTTACACACACACACACACACACACACACACACACACACACACACACCATTTAGAGACTGCATCTTCAGAACCCTTGTCTCTTCAAATAGTTTTTCAACGAAGTCAAGGAGATAGAGGAATCATTTTCCTCGTTTGCTGTTTAATGATACCCCTTTGTTTTCTAATGAATTTTATTGTTGTTACCCAAATGAATTACATCCATCTGGTTCCATACTGATTATACCACAATGAAATGATATTCATCGGGATCGCAAACAGCAAATGAATAACATCCCTTACGTGTGTTATACATCGCCGTAAGTTCTCCTCGAACGCATTATTGGAGGACCGCCGAAATATATCACAGCTGGTTTTTCATCAAATTCCCCCATACCATCCATCTCGCATGAAATATAGCGATGCAGGAGACTTGACTCGCGCCGAGAGAGAGATATTCGAGGCATCATGAAAGTGTAATTTGTTCCATTGTATGTTAGGAAGGCATAAGTAATAGAGATACAAGCCGCGTATAAAATGGAAATATATGGATGCCGTGTACGTACAGCACGCTGGCTCCATAAAAGAGTGACAGATAGCTTCCCTTCCAACCGAACGCAGTTGCGACAGAAAGCGCGTTGCCGTCCCGGGACCCGCGTTTTGGGGAGTGGGACCAGAAGCTCCCCTTTGTCTACGGGGGGGCCTTTTCGAAATTATCCCTTTATTTCATAAATAAATGTAATTCCGCGGCGGCCTATGGTGGAATCGGGAGGATTTGGCTGTCCTGCGGTAAACCAGCTTATAAAAAGGATTTTTTTCCATTTGTTTTGATATTAAAATGACGGGGTCGTCCCGTTGGGGATTCTGATGATGAATAAGCTCTGTTGCTAATTCGCTTTGATTACTTTGTTTTATCAGATTCATTAATCGTATTCCGCGTCTGGTTTTACTTATTTTACTTTTTCACTTTCTTTCTTTCCTCCTCTCTTTCTTTAAATCTTCACCTGAAAGCCGTTATGGACAGTCAGCAGACAATAAACCCTTGAAGGGTCCAAAGGGAAATCAGCCTGCAGAGAGCGACGCGTTATAGGATAAGGTGATGAATAAATGAATACGAAGGAAAGGACAATAAAATCAACACACCGGAAATTCAGGAGACGTCAGCAGAGAGCAGGAATGAGTTTGCTCCTCGCTTAAATATTTGGAGATCGATCTGAGGATTCCACAGCTGCACTAAGCACACCATTCCACATTTTAGTTGTGACCAAGATAAAACTCCTAGCAAACTTACCATCATTTGGTCTCTTCAGTTACCTGTTAGGTATTGTCCTCTCTTGATTTCTAAGAACCAAGATATCTCGTTTTCCTGTAATTCATTTACAGATGCAACAGTATGACCCATTAAATTATTTGCCACAGTAGAAAGTCAAGTTTACAATTGCAGCAACACCGGAAACGTGTTGCAGAAACTTCCTCCCCCCTTCTCTCTCTCTCTCTCTCTCTCTCTCTCTCTCTCTTTCTCTCTCTCTCTCTCTCTCTCTCTCTCTCTCTCTCTCTCTCTCTCTCTCTCCAGAGCCACAAGATTATCTCATCTGCATGTTAATTTGAGCAGTGATGGCACACATTTTCGCGCCAAGACAGACTTAGATTCATAATTAGGCCGATTTCAGTATATTTAGCTGGTAGCTATTTTTATGACTACGAGTTCCTGACGCTAATAGCGAATTAAGTCGCTTTACTTATGTGCGAAAAAAGCCAGCGAAATGTCTTCCCCTCGCGTAAGTATGCGTCGTCTGTTCAAGATGTCCTGTGTCTGTATCTTTAGTGTCTTTCTCTATACACTTTCCTTCAAACCTGAGAGAAAATATAACTCAAGTTGTAAAAGTCTTTATATATATATATATATATATATATATATATATATATATATATATATATATATATATATATATATATATATATATATATATATATATATATTATATATATATATATATATAATATATATATATATATATATATATATATATGTATGTATATATATATATATATATATATATATATATATATATATATATATATATATATATATATCTATATATATATATATATATATATATATATATATATATATATATGTATATATATATATATATATATACATATATATATATATATACAGTATATACAGTATATATATATATATATATATATATATATATATATATATATATATATATATATATATATATATATGAACGCTGTCATTGTGTTTATCTGTGGAGTCACCACCTACATGAAGAAAGCGTATTATTTATAAAGGAACAAACAATTGACTACCATATGGATAAAAGAAGTGTGACATTATGTATTTGACTTCAGCATATATTTATTTCTTTGTTTAGAGAGGGAAGGGTAAATACGAGCGTAGGCGTGCCTGTCAAAATGTGTTACTGTTACCAAAGCATTGACAAATAATTTTACCATATTTATTTTACTAAGAAAACAATGAACTGCTCATTTCGTACGATGTTAGTGGTACATTATTTGATCCACGGAGCAGGACCGTCATTTCCTTTGTCCGAAGTTCTTTGATTTCGCCGACGTCCTCCATCGCTTTTCTGCGTATCAGTTCAAATGGAATCCTTTGTCCTGTGGTGCCCATGGCACATTTTTATCATATCTTTGTAATCAAGACGAAGAGAGGAGCGAGAGGACTCATGAGATTGGAAAGACACAATTCCGGGAAGACGGAGATATTTCCCGGTACGTAGTCTGATTGAAAGTCCTCCTGTGGCTTTTGCCGCATAAATATTCATTGGCTTCTGAGGAGGGGTTACGCGGGAGACGTTAACGAATATGAGGAGAGGACGGGGTTTCTTTTTAGCAGTTATAATCGCTCATAGTTATTGGTATTTTTCTCTTTTTGCATTTTAGGTTTTCCATTTGTGCGAGGAAGTAGCAGTATGTTGTCCTCACCAGCAGAGGGCAGTCAAAGATTTCGCCATCTTGAAAGCTTTCCTCTCTCTCTCTCTCTCTCTCTCTCTCTCTCTCTCTCTCTCTCTCTCTCTCTCTCTGTAATAGATTTTATGATTTTAATCTTCCTGATCATCACGTCTAATTAAAGCCGTTATGTTTTATGGTCATGCGCTGTTCCTTAAAAATGGCCTCCTCTCTCTCTCTCTCTCTCTCTCTCTCTCTCTCTCTCTCTCTCTCTCTCTCTCTCTGTACTAAATGCAGTACGTGCACGTTCTGCAATGAAAATATCTCTCTCTCTCTCTCTCTCTCTCTCTCTCTCTCTCTCTCTCTCTCTCTCAATCAATGTAGCATATACGTCATGCAATGAAGGTATCGTCTCTCTCTCTCTCTCTCTCTCTCTCTCTCTCTCTCTCTCTCTCTCTCTCTCTCTCTCTCTCTCATGCACACACAAAGTGAAGCATATGCACGTCATACAATGAAAATATCCTCTCTCTCTCTTTCTCTCTCTCTCTCTCTCTCTCTCTCTCTCTCTCTCTCTCTCTCTCTCTCTCTCTGTGTCAGTAAACTGTCAGTAAATGCAGTACACCCTGGCATGTTTTATTACAACATGGCGTGTGTTGATGGAGCAAGAAGATGGGCTGTAAACGTTAGCATCGTTTTGATACGTTTTAATCAAGTGGTACACGTAGATAGTCTCCCTCTCGCTGTGCTCTAATTAACTTATTTTATGTAGGGTACTTGGAGTTATTACAGCCAGCGTGGAAGAACACTCGGATTATTCTTCTTGCGTAGACTTTATGAATTATTGGTTTATATGTATGTATAAATGTATAGGTGTATATGTGTATATATATATACGTATATATATATATATATATATATATATATATATATATATATATATATATATATATATATATATATATATATATATATATAATGGGTGTGTGAGTGTGTATGGATGTGTGTGTGTATGTGAGAGAGAGAGAAAGAGTACTTTTCCGATTGCACAATGATGCATATTATATTACTTTATCGTGGTCAGTGTTTATGAAACGTCTAATTTTATGGTTGCGCTTCCTTAATTGAAGAACTGTTTTGCGCTTGATTGCGTTCACATTATCCACCATTTTATTATTTTACTAATGTCAAGTACATAATGCTTGTATTTTACTCAGTCACTTACCTTTGACTTCTCAACCTCGAACAGAGTGCCACGCAATTAAATGTGTATATTTCCGCCAAACATAACCTGAACGTTTCAGATAAATGTTTACCTATCGTTCTCTCGCGAATGTTACCTGGACATTTACATTTGCCTATTAATTCCCAATAGATGTCGCCCCAAACTTCGTGTTTTGAATGAGGTGGTCCACTTAACCTGATCGTTCTGGAAGTTTATTAAGTCGCCCTTCAGTTCCACAGCAACCACTCTGAAGCTGTTTGCCAATAACAGTGGACAATGAAATCCGCTTACCTTTAATTATCGGCGGAGAATGACCGCTGCTGCATTCGTCCCTGTCTGGTTTTGGATGTATATATATTTTAGGATGTTTATTTCCAGAATTCATTTGTATTAATTGCGCGTTGCCCAGCGGAGTTATTACTTTCCAGTGATAAATATATGTTCTCGCGGTTATCAATTAGGTGTAAAAACATACACAGCCATAACCGTGTGTATATTTGCTTTTACCTGTATGTTTGACAGAGCGTCAGTTGTTTTGCAGATCGGTTATTTAAGAAATTAAGGAGTTGTGCACTATAATCAGATTGTTTTTCTTTATTAATTAGATTTTTTAACTTAATTTTAATGTTAAGTTTTTCATCTCATCGTAATTGTTGTAGATATTGTTACCAATACTGCTACTATTATTACTTCTACATTGCCGATTGTGTAGCTTTCTGTTAATTTTGGAGACCACGTCCAGTCCCTAAGTGCTAGACTCTCGGAGGATTACCCTGATAATAAGGAGTTACTATTAGACCTGAGAATAGCACCTGTCCTATAGAATGTCGGGAGACCCATCGAGGAAAGGCTGTACAACCGCCTACCTTTAGTCTGTACAATTCACTTGAAGAGGAATATTCCTTTTACTCGATTTTTTCTCCAATAAAAAATTGTTTGTTTTAAGCAGGTAATCTTTCTAGTTTTTGTGTTTTAAACATCACAGTGATCATCATATATATGCATATGTATATGTATATATGTATATGTGGATGTATGTATGTATATATATATATATATATATATATATATATATATATATATATATATATATATATATATATATATATATATATATATATATATATATATATATATGTATATATATAATATATATTTATATATAATGTATATATATATGCATATATATTATTTATATAATATATATATATATATATATATATATATATATATATATATATATATATATATATATATATATATACACTGTATATATAATATGTACATGCATATTATATGTAAATGTAATTAGTCAGAAAAAATAGAATAACTCATTTGCATTCCTTTCGTTGCCCTTCAGCTTGAAAATAATGGTGGATAGCGTCATGCATATTCCAGCGGGGCTAAATTCACATTTGTTATGGAAACGAAATTTCCATTAGTTCCCATTAAGTAAAACCGTCAAGTACCTGCGTAATGGAGATTTTTATTGGCCGTTAAATAATGAACGCATACGCGATGTATTACATCAAACGCCAATAATCATCTTGTGGTTTTAGGAATGTTTAACGTGTATGCAATACATCATTTGATTAATTTATTATTTGCACTCTCTCTCTCTCTCTCTCTCTCTCTCTCTCTCTCTCTCTCTGCAGTTTTTATATTCAGCGATAAATGGAATACATTATTTGATAAATTCTCTCTCTCTCTCTCTCTCTCTCTCTCTCTCTCTCTCTCTCTCTGTATGTG
This sequence comes from Macrobrachium rosenbergii, assembly GCF_040412425.1. NCBI lineage: Eukaryota > Metazoa > Arthropoda > Malacostraca > Decapoda > Palaemonidae > Macrobrachium > Macrobrachium rosenbergii. Next base: position 53,941,388 of record NC_089752.1, on the reverse strand, counting down.
TGTGTGCGCTCGCGCGTGTGCATGTTTCGGATGTTTAGTGCTAGAATGAATACATCATATGATAAAGTTATCATTTACAGTTCCATTTTTTATGACTTTATTTAGTATATATTTAATGGCATGATAAAATAGAGTATTTGGTATATTCATAATTTGCGGTTGTATTTGAATAGCTCTCTCTCTCTCTCTCTCTCTCTCTCTCTCTCTCTCTCTCTCTCTCTCTCTCTCTCTCTCTCTCTATATATATATATATATATATATATATATATATATATATATATATATATATATATATACACATGTGTGTGTGCTTGTGTGTGTGTGTGTTGGATGAGTAAAGTTAGGGGGAATACATCACATGATAGATTTAACATTTGCAGTCCCGTTTTTCCTTTCTGTATTTGGGATATTTAATGGAGTAGATTATTTGGTAAATTCACAACTTGCAGCTTTATTCGAGTATCCCCCCTACTCTCTCTCTCTCTCTCTCTCTCTCTCTCTCTCTCTCTCTCTCTCTCTCTCTCTGTCAGTTGGAAAGAGGGCTAGACATTCACATACTACGCTGGCCAGAAAATTCATGGGCAACGTAATTTTGGAGTTTATGTGCCCCGTTGCTATGGTCGCTTTTTTAGGGAAAAAAGGCCTGGCGTATTTACAATGGTAGGGCGAGTATCTAAGTGAGAGAGAGAGAGAGAGAGAGAGAGAGAGAGAGAGAGAGAGAGAGAGAGAGAGAGAGACGAGGCTTCCGTAGCTGGAACAATAAAACGGGAAGTGTAGTAAAATGGAAGTCATCTATTTTTAATGGGATTTTCCGATAAAAAAGTGTAAATAGATGAACTGGAGTGAGCGTTCATCTACTGAAACGTTTGTTCATTACAGTGTCTCTCTCTCTCTCTCTCTCTCTCTCTCTCTCTCTCTCTCTCTCTCTCTCTCTCTCTCTCTCTTCACTCGGTGGTGGAGACCTTATGTTATCGTGCGGTGTAGGTGATGAAGGCAGCTTGTAATACAGTACATTATTAAATTTTACCTGCGATAATACTATAGCATTTGTTAATTATCGGTTTTCAGTGTATTGTTTTCCTCATGAATTGCTTCTATTTAGCATTTTTAATTGCATATCGGTTGCAGCTTTGTTGCTTTCTAGAAAGAATGTCAGTAGACTTTTCACTTACGTTAGATATGCACATTCTTGCTGATATAGCGGCCAGGGTGCGTGAAAGTATTCATGGATAGCAAAAATTATTCTCATTAACTCCAAGTTCCCGGTTTTCTGGAGTGTGTTGTATTTCGACAATTAAATAGTTGTACTTTATAAATGATACACTGTCTGCTGCATAAGATTCGAGCTCATTCTTCTAGGGTAATCACAAACAAGAAATTATAATTGCGCTCTTCATTTCTGCACAGGTTCGTGGTGATTATAGGAGTAGCACTTAGAATTGTTATAGGCATATCCTTGACATATAATAAGGAAGCACGATGTTCTTATAAATCACCGTATGGATTAAGATTGAAGCCGAAATATCACTCCCTCCCAGTTCCCCATGTATTTTGAATCAGCCCACTATTATATGCATTTTGTGGTTTTTGTGTGTATATATATATATATATATATATATATATATATATATATATATATATATATATATATATATATACATATATATATACATATATATATATATATATATATATATATATATATATATATATATATATATATATATATTATGGTGGCAGCAGTGGTATGTATCTTGATAATGCGTCTGCTACTTTATTTATTTTCCCTGGCACGTATTTCATTTCTGTCATAATCTTGGGCAGTCATAAACCATCGAGCTCTACGTCCGGAAAAATTCGGATTTTTGAGTATTTCTACTGCAGCTCAATGATCAGTGAATACAGTCATCTTATAGCCAAATGTTATGTATCTGAAGTGCTTTGAAGAGTCTATTATGGCTAAGGACTCTAGGTCTGTTACTGAGTAATTTACTTCTGTTGGTTATAGTTTTCTACTGTAATAAGCTATAGTATGATATTTGTTATCATGTCTTTGCATTAAGCACGCTCCTATACCAGTACGGCTTGCGTCTGTGGTTAAGAAGAGTTCTTTATTAAAATCTGGAAAACTAAGTACTCGTGGGTATGTCAATCTTTCTTTCAGTTCGCTACTGGACCGTTCGATACTAGGACCCTTCGCTACTAGTACAATACGCTACCTGTATAATTATTTAAATACTGAATACCTTGTTAATGTAATTTACGGACCACCAATTTCCCAAATTACTTAAATACTCAATAGCTTGTTATTGTAATTATATTTATCCTTTTTGTATAATTTACCATCCACCAAGTCCTTTTTTCTAAAGTTTTTGAACCCTTAGTCAGTCAAGATGCCGAGGACGATTACATCCAGGAGAAAACAATCAAGTTAGTGGATGATATGAATTATATATATATATACAGTATATATGATAAACAAAAGCAAAATAGTGACGGAACAAAACAATATTGGATGTGTGAAAATCGGAGCTGCAAAGCAAGAGGAAAATTACGTGATAATAACGGTAATTGGTTAGCATAATCATACGCCACAGCATCATCTGTCAGTGCAAAATGTGCCCAAAACCGAATAAAAGAGAAAGCACTTGGAACTCGGGGCTCCTCTCGTACTTTGCTTGCTACTGAATTGATGAATTTGCATGAATGTGCTGTAGCTGAACTTCCTTCTGCATCAAATTGAAGCCGTAATATAGGCCGTTAGGGGCAAAAGGAAAATAAATGTCCTCCAATCCCAAAAACACGGCATGGTTATTTGATTCCTGAAGAGTACGTCAAACTGAGTAATGGGTCGTTATATCTGCAGTATGACATTGGTGAAGATGATCTTGAAGGGATTTTAGTGTTTGCATCTGAAGATGGGTTAAGGGATTCGAAAAACTTTAAAGTATGGGCAGGTGATGGAACATTCAAGTGTTGTCCAATAATATACTACCTGTTATACCTTGCATATTCAAAATAAAGACATAAGTGCTCCCCGACTCTTTGCACTACTACCTGACAAAACCGAGGCCACTTACAAACGCTTCTTTTCTATAATTAAAGAGCACATACAAAATTATGAGCCAGATCATATTATGGTTGATTTTGAAAAAGCAGTCTTAAGTTCTCTGAAGACTGTTTTTCAAGAAACGGACGTTACCTGCTGTTTATTTCATTTAGCTCAGAATGCTTACAAACATATAGTTCAAGCTGGATACAAGGAACGGTACCATGAAGACGACGACTTCAGTTTGTAAGTGTGGTGTTTCCCAGTACGTCAAAGGTTTGAAGAGTTAGCTGATGATGACGGAAGCCCGGAGAAATTGTTTCTTACTTCGCTACAAATTATATTGGTTGTGAACGAGGCCGTGGATCTAGGAGGAGAAGACTAGATCCCTTCTTTCCTATAGATTTGTGGAATGTGTAAGAAAGGACAATCAATGAAATAAATGCCAAGGACAAATAATAACTTACAGGGGCTTCATAGCTCCCTTTTAAGACCTGTCCACACTAGCGGGCATGCTCGCCGGGCACTTCCAGCTGTTTATACTTTCTCTCGCTTCTGAAGCAGTGTTACCAGACAATCGCATTGTTCTGGCTCCATACTCGGTCGGTCATTATAGTGGAACGGGTTGTGAGAACAGTGTTTGCCCGTCGGGCAGTGCCCGCTAGTGTGGACAGGGCTTAGAATGTCCGTTACAAGCTCACACCCTAACATACGGAAACTTACTGATGCCTTAGAAAACGAGGAAGCGCTACCGAGAACGAAAATAATACAAATAAATTGCGGTTACCCAGCTTCCAAGAAAAAAAAAAGTGTAAGGTTTGTGAGCAGAGGATTCTGAAAGTTATTAATCACTACGACCCTGAATGTAAATTGAATTTTGTTCAGGCTATCGCCCTAACTTGAAACTTTAATTAGTAATGAAATTAAAGTCAATTTTCTTTTAACACTTTATTTTTTTATATTCTGATTTTATGATACATACATTGTAAGTGATACTAGCTAGTAAATAAATGATGAATTCTAACTGAAAGATTTGTTTTTTTCTCACTTGTGTTAGGTCATAAAATTATTATTATTATTATTATTATTATTATTATTATTATTATTATTATTATTATTATTATTAACATGGGTTACCATTCCAATAAAAAAAAATTGAATCCCCACCAATTCAATAAAAAACAAGGCAAATATAGCTTTTGGTAGCGTATTGTCCTAGTAGCGAAGGGTCCTAGTAGCGAAGGGTCCTAGTAATGAACTCTCCAGTAGTGAAGTGTCCGGTAGCGAAATGTCCGGGTACGAACGGTTCAGTAGCGAAATGTCCTAGCACCTTTTGGTTGACCACCAGAACGGATATGTGTTCTTTTAATAATTCAGTCAGTGGCGCTGCTATGGTAGCGAAATGTTTTATAAACTTTCGTTAAAAACCTGCCAAACCCAAGAATGGTTTTACGTCTTTCTTACAATTAGGTGTAGGATACTCTTTGATGGACTTAATCTTTAAGTCATTAACTTCGACACCTTTTTCATTTAAAGTGTGTCCCAAGTAGTCTACTTTCCATCTAAGGAAATTGCACTTTTTTTAGTTTTAGTTTTAGATTTGCTCTCCTCAATCTTTTTAGGACTTCTCTCACTAGCCTTATGTGTTCTTCAGTTGTATCTGTTGCTGTTACCAAATTGTCTATATAGCAATGTACGTCGTTGCCTAATAAATCACCTAAAATCTTATCCATTAATCTCACAAATGTTACTGGGCTTGACTTTAGACCAAAGGGCATTCTTACATATTGGTATCTGCAATTACTAGTGCAAAAAGCTGTCAAAGGCTTACTTTCTTCGTCTAAAGGAATTTGTAAAAATCCTTGCAACAAATCTATTGTGGTGAAGTATTTCTTGGCTCCAATGATTGTGATAAGATCTCTCATGGATGGCATTGGATAAGGATAATTTTCGGTTATCTTATTTCAGGTTGATTGAAGAAATGATCATTTTCATATTCAATTTAATGCTTTAAAAGTTATCTTATAAATTGTGTGATTTTCCTAAGAGGCATGTGTTAGGAGTCCTCGTAGATATATAGTTTTTGCCTTAGTTTAGCTAGAGCTGCCGGAGTCAGCTGGGTAGCTGGCCGAGATTATAATGGAATCGAGCCTGTAATTGAATAAACTAAATATCTTGATATACGCACGAGGGCATACAGAAAACCATTGATAAAGACAGAGCAAAACAGAAAGGGTCGATAATTGAACTAAGTGATCCCAGATGCCGAGTTTGACCGTTCGTCGCCCATTCGAATCAAAGTGTTTATCTCATACAGCACTGGGCAAAAAAGAACTAATTGAGATCTCGACCTCGCCCGGTGACCTCTCGCACACCATAACATCAACACGATAACAACCGTCGAACGAATTTTATAGATAAGTAAACGTGAAACATTAATGGAGAAGGGAAGCCCATTTGGACGAAACTTGGGAAAATCATACCAGATATCGGCATCGAATGAATACCCATATATACGAAGACTCTGGAAGCAAAGTTAGTTAGAAAAAGGCATCAGGGCAGGGAGGGTGTGAGATGTGTGGAGAGGTGACAGTGAAAGCTCGAAGTGGCTTGTGAACTTATATGAAATGTCTGAATGTCCATAGACTAAGAGAAATTCCAAGTCCAAGAATTTTACAATGTGCCTTTTAAGACAAAGACTCGTCACTACTACACTTTGAAAAGGTGGAAAAGTTATACAGTTTAAAGACTAAAATAAATGTATTTAAGGGAAAACATAATTTTCATTTAACCCAAAATATAAAAGGAATACTTGTGAAAATTTGGAAGATAGCCGACATCTGAGCACGATAAGTGAAGCTCCAAGATAGTTAATTATGGAGTAACTTGTTTCGTTAATTATCGAGCAACGTGTTCCTACGGAAGTGAAAGCGCGCAGTACAACAGACAGTTTTCAAGAAGTGAATACCTTCCCTATTACACACACACACACACACACACACACACACACACACACACACACACACACACACACACACACATATATATATATATATATATATATATATATATATATATATATATATATATATACTATATGTATGTATATATATATATATATATATATATATATATATATATATATATATATATATATATATATATATATATACTGTGTATGTGTGTATATATATATGTATATATATATATATATATATATATATATATATATGTATATATATACATACATATATATATATACTTTGTGCATTTAATTTGATTTGATTTTATACTAGGTGCCTTTTTCCCGTAAAGAGGATGGCGCAAATAACTACATCCTGTAAAGATATCTGTGATTTAGCAAAGTGTGATGACGCGGAGCACATTCTGGTCCCTCCCTGTCAATTTCAGTATATCTTAGCTTCATGAAGCATTGTGTAATCCCATATTCCCCAGCTTCAGACCACGGCTCTGATAGTGGAGAATGATGTGCCTAATGCCACACTCATAAAACAGGCCACACTCATACCCCAGGGCAGTGACGTTCCGAAAGCATAAGCCCCTCCTTCCCCAGGTGATGGGACTCCATGACCAACCTTGTGGGAGACGCTGCTCCTCTTTATTAAATGCCCAAAGTCCATAGAAAGAAATGAAACGAAGGAAGAATTGAGAATGTCGCTTAGTCCCCCTGAAACACCTGCCTCTTGATTGTTTGATTTATGGTCACTAAAGCTGGTGTTACAACAACCAGGCTCTTGCAGGATGTTTGTGAAAACACTCTATACACTAAAGTAAACAACAACAAGCGCATGCATATGTTTATATACCAATTAAGAAAACAACTGCGCAATAACACTGCAAGATATTGGAAAAATAGGTTCGATTCTCTTCATGTTCCATATACTTGTGCGAAGTTCAGTACTCAATTTTTAAAATATAATTTGCTTATTATGGATACATATATAAAATCCCGAAGCTTGGAAATATAATGGAAAGAAGCAGTGACAGAGTCGTGCAATGCGGAGACAGCCAATTCCTAGTATAGTTCACCATACATGAGCTACATGTAAAATGCTGTCAGGGGGCAAATTGAGTCACTGATGCGGTTTTCTTAATGACATACGCCACTCTTCTTCCTCCTCCTTAACTTCGTCCTCTCCTTCCCCGTTGTTGTGCGTAAAACACTTCCCAGGGAGAGAACTCTGCTGCTGCATAAAGTGATTATTCGGTAACTTTGTGATCGCAAACCACTTAGCTCGACCAGAGCTCAAAAGAAAAGCTTTTACGGCGTCTCATTTGATTACTTTCTAACCACTGCATCATACGTGTCTCTTTTCTCTCTCTCGGCGAGGGGAAAATGTCTCTCACTCTCATGTCGCCATAACAGGGGAAGGGCTCTCTCTCTCTCTCTCTCTCTCTCTCTCTCTCTCTCTCTCTCTCTCTCTCTCTCTCTCAAGGAAAATGTCTTTCACTCTCATGTCGCCATAACAGGGGAAGGGCTCTCTCTCTCTCTCTCTCTCTCTCTCTCTCTCTCTCTCTCTCTCTCTCTCTCTCAAGGAAAATGTCTTTCACTCTCATGTCGCTATTACTCGGGGAGGGCTCTCTCTCTCTCTCTCTCTCTCTCTCTCTCTCTCTCTCTCTCTCTCTCTCTCTCTCTCTCTCTCTCTTTGGAAAGCGTTTCTCTTTCCGTCACTAAATGCCTGAGGTAATGGGATGGCTGTCATATATCATGTACTCGTATTAATGATGCAAAAACAAAAGGAAAACGAAAATATCAAACCTAGCATTACTGACCGTGCGTGAATAGTTAATTTGTTTAAGAGAAAGTTAGTTACTGCAGAATTGACAGTGGAAAAAAGTCCTGTTTTACAATTTTTTGCCCTGGATGGGATGTGGATGCCTAACAGTATTTAAAATGTAATTAGGGCAGTTAGTAATTAAGAAAAAAGTAAGAATACTCTTTAGTGTTTTACCGAACAAGTCACTCACAGTAAACTAAAAAGACCTTTTTCATTATTCTCGGTAATATCCAAATTTGGACGTGAAACACCCGGTCCTTAAGTCACAGTTTTTATGTAATTGTTGGAGCCTCGTTCACTTTGCCACTATTGATAGAGTTAATGGTATAACGAGTAATGGTATGAGTTCGTTGAGGTGACTTTATTTCAAAGGGATTCATTCTTATTTCACAATCTTAGGAGATCATAAGACTACATAGCGTCCTATTGTTTCGTTATAACATATATTTCATTTAATTTCATGATCGGGGACCAGGATATGGCTTTGGTCGGACGGAGGGGCGGGGGGAGGTCGCCTTTTTGACAGCGGGGGGACATTTTTGGACCAGGCAGAGGCGGGAGGAGGTTCCCCCAATCTCTCCTATCTCTTTAGGGGGACTTAGGCCGTAGACTTATCAAATTGGTCCGGCTTTTTATCAGTTAGTTAATTAATCCCGTCTAAAATGTAAAGATGGCGATCATGGCGGGATGAGAGTTAATTAAAAACTATTGTTCTGCGATAAACTCTCTCTCTCTCTCTCTCTCTCTCTCTCTCTCTCTCTCTCTCTCTCTCTCTCTCTCTTTACTCTAGGTGACACTCTTAATTTCAGTATTTTTGTTCTTTTGCAATTAATTCTGTGAAATTGGGCCATGATGCCAGGTAAGAGCGCATGCTCTGGCCAAGTCGGGTAGGAGTTAATGTCTTGGTATAATCCTCGTCAGGTTCATTATCTGTTAGCATATGGCTTTAACCTATAACTGATAACTGGCCCACTTATGATAACGTAATGAAATTCGCCGTGGAATGGATTTGGTATGTCAAATATTTTTAACGATAACGATGAATATTAATTTAACGTTCATGTGTCGTATATATATATATATATATATATATATATATATATATATATATATATATATATATATATATATATATATATATATATTATTGTAAAAAAGTATCGTTCTAAACTTGACTGAATAAGAGGAAATTATATATACATATTATATATATATATATATATATATATATATATATATATATATTTTTTTTTTTTTTTTTTTTTTTTGCTTTGAGTTATATTCAGAAAAGAAAATCTTTTAAAATTTTACTGTGAAGAGAAACGAACTATTTTTTCCAATATCTTGCAGTGTTACTGCACAGTTGTCTTCTAAATTGGTGTAAAAATATATGCATGCGCTTGCTGTTTATTTTTATGTATAGAGTGTTTTCACACACACACGTATGTATATATATATATATAATATATATATATATATATATATATATATATATATATATATATATATATATATATATATATATATATATATATATATATATATATATCTGCGTGTATATGTCCATGTACTTATGTGAAGTTCAGTGCACAACTTTTAAATATAATTTGCTTGCACATCAAATCATCGTCCTCTTCCTTCAGGGTAAATCGAGAAACACCAAAACTAATTATATATAATTTTCTTATGATATATAATTTATATATATATATATATATATATATATATATATATATATATATACAGTATATATATATAAATTATATATCATAAGAAAATGGTATATAATTAGTTTTGATGTATTTCTACACCTCATCGAGGTTCAGGTACAAGTGCCAATGAAACAAATATAGAATCACAAGAAGACTTCGAGGCAAAACAAACAGTGCTGAAAAGCTAAACAACCTTAACAATTGTCGAACAGTGGTAATATATACACACACATACATATATATATATATATATATATATATATATATATATATATATATATATATATATATATATATATATATATATATATATATATATATACATATATATGCTATATAAAGTCGCGCATAATTTTTTATAATGAAATGAAATGATCTTTGACTCATTTCAGCCTGTATCGCCGAGAGGTGCCCCGTCTTGTCTTTCAATCCTGTAAATGCATTTTATATGAATTTGTTACCCTTTATTAACTGACTCGGTCGAGAGAGCGTCTCGGGTTTCTCCCCCCGAAGCCCGTCATAAACGTCACATCAGATTTCACGTTGCTCCCAAATGCTGTCGTTTTTATTATCCTCCCCATTTCCTTCTTACCTCCCTTTTTGAATTTATTTCTTCCTGCGTTTCTTGGTTTTCGTTTTTTTTATTAGCTTTTTTGGTATTGCTGTTAAATCGTGATTGTCGTAATATCAGAATTATTATTATTATTATTATTATTATTATTATTATTATTATTATTATTATTATTATTATTTATAAAAATCTCATGATCACCTGAGTCACTAAAATAGTGAAGAAATCCACCATGATGTCATTGTGGGTTTTTTCACCATTATTATTATTATTATTATTATTATTATTATTATTATTATTATTATTATTATTATTATTATTATTATTGTTGTTGTTGTTGTTGTTGTTGTTGTTGTTGTTAAAATCATTGAAGTACTTTACAGTGTTCAGCTTGAAGTTCTTACTCAACTGCAGTGATGGAATCCTTTAATAATGCAAGTTTGCGATGTAAATAGAATTTAGATGTAAGCGGTTATTTACTTAGGAGATTTCAAGAACATTATTTAAAAAAACAAATGCCCATTGAAGTTGGTGCAATTTCTTCACAATGAAGTTTGCATGCTTTAAATTATCTTCTACGATTATTTCTACCTTACTCGAGTTATTTAAAGTTTTCGAAAAATTTACGAGGCTCCATCATGGGTAAAGAAAATATATCTTTTTACAAACCATCAGTTATTGATCCTGACTGAATGAATGATCAGACATTCATACTCCGTTCTTGGTGACTGTAAATGGGTTGGGTTTGTAGTATACCAACTCACGTTGGTATACCAAAAATGTATTTCCCCTTATTTCTGTGGTATCATGGCAAGAATTTCAATTTCCTTACTTAGAAGTTTCATAAATTTCCTTTTGGCCAATTTTTTTTATTGTTCTATATTCGACAGCAGTTTTGTCTAAATATTTTAGATGCATTAGGGAAGTTCGGTGTTCCTTTCTTTGTTGTTTCCCGTGTATGTAGTTATAATATTCCATGATAATGAAATTTACTTTGTCTGAGAGATCACTCCAAGATCTCTCCAAGCATTTCTGATTCTGTTCCTTTTGTCGCCCTGTTTTCTTTGGCCCCTCCATTCTGAGAGAGAGAGAGAGAGAGAGAGAGAGAGAGAGAGAATGCGACGGCGACAACCTGGTCTTGAAATAGTAAGTAGTGAATCATTAGCTTTATTTTTTCCTTTTTCCATTTCGTCAGTAGATCCAATGGGCTCGAGAGTTGCGCGCCCCGCGGTCATTCCAGCCAGTTTGAAGTCATTCGAAGAGCGGTCCAGAATCCACTGGGGAAATGACATGGAGCTAAAATCTGATTCGAGAGACGAGGCTGGAGTTGATGGGAGGAGATGATGGAAGGCCAACTCGGAGCGGAAGAAAATGAGGATGTAAAAGATGGATGGGGTCGGAAGTGAGCCCATGTGAACCCATTTAACCATAAAAGACTTCAGACGAGAGAGAGAGAAAAGACTTTAGAGAGAGAGAGAGAGAGAGAGAGAGAGAGAGAGAAAATGGAAAATGCTTCAGAGATAGAGAGAGCGTGAGAGAGCTGTAAGAGAAAGAAAAGTTAAGTATACCTTAATTTAACCAGACCACTGAGCTGATTAACAGCTCTCCTAGGGCTGGCCCGAAGGATTAGATCTATTTTATGTGGCTAAGAACCAATTGGTTACCTAGCAACGGGACCTACTGCTTATTGTGGAATCCGAAACACATTATAGTGAGAAATGAATTTCATTCACCAGAAATAAATTCCTCCTATTCTTCATTGGCTGGTCGGAGATTCGAACTCGCGGCCAGCGGAGTGCTAGCTGAGAACGGAATCCACTCTCCCAGCGAGGAACTGTCTAAAAGAGAGAGAGAGAGAGAGAGAGAAAGAAAGGAAATGGAAAATGAAATGACTGTCATCTCAGGAAATTCGTTTAAAAGATGTTAATGTTGGTGCCTGGAAAGAAGCGCTTTTAAATGATGACGGGTCCTGTTCAAGTCGCGTTGTAAAAGGGGAGTCTGTCAGTTCACGTCCTAATTGTAAAACTGAATAAATGTGTTGTGGTGCAAACGTTCCCTCAACGTTTGTGGGAGTGTTTTGTTTGAGTTTTAATGCAAAACGTTGTCTCTCTTGGAAAGAAAATTTGGTTGTAAAATTACAATTAATTTTTTGCCTAAGTATAAGAATTTTTGGTAAATTCAGCTTTTGGTAATAATGAGTAAGACTCCCTAATTATTATTTGCCTATTTAAAAATTTCCCTGAAATGAAGCAGGCCTCAATGAAATTATTGTAGGATTTGAAAAGTTTCTCTGCTAAATTACGAACCCGACGTTAGGGCGAGTAAAGTAGTGGTTCATGATGTTAAAGCACTATTTGACTCATTAAGGTTATTAAGATATATCTGCACTAGCGTTTAACTCATATATTTGATAATTTAATTGTGATGTTCTATATATGCATGCAGTTACTTTGTGAAAATATGTAATAAATAAACCACATCAACAATATTCTATTGAGTTAAAGATGCCGATACAGTATAACTCTTATACATAATTCAGAATTAAATTTATGTATCACACACGTTTATAAATTTATATGCATATATATATATATATATATATATATATATATATATATATATATATATATATATATATATATATATATATATATATATATATATATATATATATATATATATATACATATATATATATATATATATATATATATATATATATATATATATATATATATATATATATATATATATGTGTGTGTGTGTGTGTGTATAAACTAGCTGACAGTAAATACAATCGATATCATTGAGGCGCCCTTATTCTTCTGATTGACCGACGATTCAGCTGAAATCTGGTGGATGGTAAATTACACAAGGTTCAGCCTACCACAATTGCCTTCAATAGTATCGTCTGCCGATGTCTGCGTCCTCAGAAAGAAAGCAGACTATGTTCCTGAATAAGAAATTAATAACAGGTGAGGCTCCTTTGTATTAAGAGCGTGGTGAAACAGCGTCTCTTGTTGTCTGCAAAGTCCAGGCTTCCTTGTCGTCTTTTCTTTTATTGATGCTACTGTACACTGGCAGGTCTTTTTGCTGCGTGAAGGAAAGACACGATTAAGCGGAAATGACAGCGTTTATGACTTCTTTATGAGGCGTTTTATTGCTTGGAGAATGTTTGAGTCTTTGCACGATTTCGGGGTGTGTGCTGATTTTTACTTCAAGAAGTTTTGGGACGATCTTTTATTTTGGAGCTGTTACTGATGTTCTTGCAGAGGCGCTTGTGAATTTACGTCCATTTACTGTGCTTATGTACCTGCGATTTGGTGTATATGGTATTTTTTTATACACACACACACACACACATATATATATATATATATATATATATATATATATATATATATATATATATATATATATATATATAGAGAGAGAGAGAGAGAGTTAGATAGATTGATATAATATATATGATAAATATTTATAAATATAAATATGTATATATATATATATATATATATATATATATATATATATATATATATAGAGAGAGAGAATGCTTTCGCTCGTTGCTAGAGTACTGGGCTTGCAGAGTTTGGTCCAGGCTTGCTGCTCACTTGTCGACCTAGCGGAGAATGGGCATAAATGTTAGCTGTGGTCAAGAAAAGGTATTTGATTAGCACCCTCCTCTGTGGAGATTTCCAAGAATCGAAAAGCTCTACCTTACTGGTGCCACCCCCTCTGAAAGAAAAGCATATTGTTGAGAGAAAGAAAGAATCATTTAAATATATATATGTATATGTGTTTATATATTTGTCTATATAAATATATAAATATATATAGTTATATAAATATATATATATATATATATATATATATATATATATATATATATATATATATATATATATATATATATATATATAAACTGCATTTTCCTGCCACTGAAGTCAATCAATTGGCGTGATACTGTCAGTAAAACCCTCGTCGAAAGCGACGAATTCCTCCTGCCTGACAGCAGAAGCGGCGATAGGAATTGAAGAAGAGCTCTAAAAAAGGAAAGAAAAGATAGAAAAAAAAAAGAGACTGGACTTTTGAGATGATTTAAATGAGAGAGGAAGCAATCCGTGTGTGGAATGGAAGGCAAGCACGGCTGGAATGCCCGGCATGAGAAAATGTGGCATTTATTGGTAGCGAGTGAGGGAGGTGGCATGGCATGTGCTTTCGGGGGAAACCAGGCATAAAGGAAGAAATACTGCCCTGACACGCTCCCGGGATGCTTCCAAGCACTACTAGAAGAACTTCGGCTTTGGTAAAAGTACATGAATGTCCTTCTCTCTCTCCCTCTCTCTCTCTCTCTCTCTCTCTCTCTCTCTCTCTCTCTCTCTCTCTCTCTCTCTTTACTTGAATGCTTCTTACCCTCCTTCACTCGCTCCCTTTTGTGAATGTATTGTTCTAGAACTCATGGGTTAAATTCTTTCTTGACTCGTATTCATGAGCAACCCCCCCCTCTCTCTCTCTCTCTCTCTCTCTCTCTCTCTCTCTCTCTCTCTCTCTCTCTCTCTCTCTCTCTCTCTCTCTTCCTTCTTTAACCACTGATTCTCCAAGAATTCATCTTATCCTCTGTGAAAGAATTCCACGGATAATCTTGATTAAAATCTAAGTGGTAGAATTGTCGTAAGGCAATTTGGGCCAAGCACAGTCATTCGGGAAATTTATTAGCGCACAGGCATGATGATCTTATGTAATAAACAGACCTCGAAAATAAATGTGCAATTTATTCATTGACATCCAGCAATTTTATGGATTTCACCTCTTCGGCACTGAGTCAATTCATTATTTGCATGGAGCCTTTGACTGCAGACCGGGATTTCTTAAACAAACATGCCATAAAACAATACGCTTGAATGCAGAGACTGTTGTGCTCTGGGCAGTGCAAATGGAGCAGATCTGGATTTGAATTTTAGATGCTTCCTTAATCCACTCGTGACAGCCATTTACAAATTTTGTTTATATGAAACGGGAAAGACAGTGTTTCATGGTATTGTAGCCCACCCCCCACATGAATATCCGCACGTGGAGACAAAGGGAAATAATGGATTTTTCACATTGCACTCTATAAAAAAAATCGTTCAACAACATGCAAATGGTTACAAAAACTCTTTGGAAAAGTATTTGAAGACTGGTCAGTGATATTTTCCTTATCAAATCCTCACCGACGGTGGGTCTCCTGCTTTTCTGATATATATTTTTCAATGAATATTGATGGCTAAGAAAAATGAATTACTTCATTAGTATAAGGCCATTGTTATTTTGCATATATATTTAAGCTCCAGATTTTTTTTTTTTAATTATTGAATGTATGATTGGAGTAGCTCACCTGCTCTGTGTATACCGAATACTCTTTTCATCAGTATGACAAATACATGTTCGATGGGACAGTGCCAGCGATTTCAGCTCAATTATAAACCATAGAAAGGAGTATGTATTCATCCCTAGATAGCTAACATGCCTGTAGAGATTAAGTTTTGGAAAGATAATCGGCCTTCAAAAAGTATGGATTTATATTATGATGTCAGTTCATTGTACTGATAACCTAGGGCACTGACAGCTAGGACTGCAATACTAGAGGCTTGCATAGCAAAAGAAGTAGAGAAATAAAAAGCAAATTAAACAACAATCTAGAAAAACTGGTGCTTATTCAGTAGAGTCCTTTTTAGAAAGATGACTGGTCTCTTTAAAAAGGATTGATTTGAGTGGTGATCTCATTTTATTGCATTGATAATCCAGGGCAGACTACAATACTGAAGGCATGCATAGTAAAAGAGTAAAGGAATAAAAAGCAAATTAAAGAAAAAAGAATGGGCGGAGTGGCGGGAGACTCTGACCTACCCTACCAGCTGGTTTAGCCATAATTCCTCTTCAACCCTCGCCATCCTTGGCACACCCTCGCAATGAAGATTGACACCTGACTCAGTCTAACCCCTCTTCCCCTCCTCCCCCTCCTCCTGCCAACCCATCGATTCTCCTCCTTTTTAACATCAAGATTTATTGTTACCCTCACGCGTAATTTCATCCGAGTGTGTTCTTTCTTTCATGTTTTTTATGTATTTTTTATTAGATTGTACGCTTACTGAAATCGCTTGTTATTGATTTTATTTTCTGTTCTCGATTTCACTAGAAATTAATTATCTGTTCAGTGTTGTATCTGTGTACTGATATTTTATTACAGTAGAATGTGAATCCTATTTGTCATTATTTACCATGTGCATTACATAACTCCACACACACAAACATATACATACATACAGTATACATATATATATATATATATATATATATATATATATAATATATATATACTATATATATGTATTATATGCAATATGTATATAAATAAATATATAAATGTATATACAGGATGTATAAGAAGAGAAGAGAGAGAGGTGTAGGGATGATGATGTCAATTTATTTTATCTGATAGATAAACAGTAGCCAATGACACACAGTTATACTCGAAATTTAACTTTTGTGAAGTTTTTTAGAAAAGTAGAAATTTTTTTTTAACAAAATTGTCTTCAGGGTCAAAGCATTAAATCACTTTACTGAGCAGAACCGAAAGTTATTTCGTGTTTTGCGAATTTCAACAAACTCTTTAATATTTTGTTCTATTAACCTCGTCTGTTAACCTTGTCTATTTATAATTTCAATCTGCTTACTGTGTCAGTCTGTGTCTTGATGGTGTGGTGCTGTATAAGTTCCGATTAATTTTCCGAGAACTGAACAGACACTAGATAAGTCTGTTAGGATTTCTTTACTTTGTTTTTACTAGATAGAATCTTTGTTTAATTTTCCCTTTTTGCATTTCTTCTGTATATTTTATTTTTATTTTATTTACCATATATTATATATTGTTCCTTTCATTTATATATATAATGTATATATATATCACACATATATATACATTATATATTATATATATATAATGTACACACATATATATATATATATATATAACATATATATATATATATATGTACCTATATATATATAGTATATATGTATATATATATATATATATATATA
>NC_089752.1:53914174-53921674 GCF_040412425.1 Macrobrachium rosenbergii | reverse complement strand
TTACTCACAAGTCATGAGTTTTACCACATTTTACTAGATTTTTAGAGGCAGTAGAATGTAAGTTTTATAAAGAGGGGTGAACCCCTTCATGGTAAGGTTGATTGCTCAGTCTTGGCGGAGTTTTGCGGTCTCTGGACGTTCCTCTTATAACTATTTGATCTCGCTTATGAATTCCAGTCAACGTTTTTTTTTTTTTTCATAGGCAAGCATCTTGTCGTGAAAGAAAATGACTAAGCTGCAATAAGTGAAATTTATTACGTCGGGTGTATCCAACTTCCCCTGGGGTATGGATTTCATCTCGCAGCCTTTGAATAATGTTCGTCCTACCAGTCGGCTTTTTCTAACGAGAAACATTTGAATTTCTCGTGATTTTCATTTGGAAAATAGATATAGTTTCGAGTCCTTCAGGTGCTCGATAAAATACTGTTCTGCTTTTCCTACCAATTCTACTCATAAAGAATTTGGAGTGCCTTGTTCTCTAAGGAGCTAATGCCTGCTAACGTCTTCCCACATGTTCAGATTCTTTAGATCACTGATTGGAGAAATACTGAAATATGAAATATGAGCAGTATTAGTAAGCTAATACACTGCACGCGTTACCGTGATTGTTGTGGAGTGGCTCTCTTTCGCCTTGGGGAAACAAAAATAAAATGAAAGTTTGCAATCATTTTTTAATCGATGATATATGCCTTCAGGTATATTATGAGAACAGATGAATACATCTATTCACATTATTAGGAAATGAATCAAGTGGGTGTAGATGCTCATATTATGCATTTATTCTGTATTAATGCAAGTTTTTAAATAATTATTCTTTGTATTTTGTTGAAGTGGTTGGAAATATTCGTTCCATAGGTTCAGTACGTCATGTCATGTAGCAATCGATTTGCATTTGTTATAAGAATGCCTACATGCATGTATATATTTATATTTACGCCTGCACATATTATTTTGTACATCGTTTTATATATTTCACGAACGTGCATAGAGCTACATCCAGAAAATATTTCCTCGCCTTATATAGATGGAAATTACTTCGGTGATATTAAATTAACGCATAGTCTACGGATCCTCTGAGATTTGCATCTGGGAATAGGAAAGTCTCTCCTCGGGTCGGTGTTTCCTTTGCCAATTTCAGCATGAATATTCGATAGGGGTATTCCAAGAGACGATATCATTCTCTACAATGGTTGTAGAGGGACCAAAGGTTTTACTTGGTAAATGCTCAAGTAGAATACATTCAGCTGTTCGTTTAAATGATCTTGTACGGGATTGGGCAGTAACTTTCGAACTTTATGCGAGGATCTGGCATTTGATACTCGACGTTTAGAAGCATACCTGTTATTGGTGACTTTGTAAAGGGTATTGGAATTTGTAAATAGGATAAACTTAATTTTCTCTGGAGGGATAACTTTGTAGACCTTCTAATTAGTAAAGAGAGTGGTGTAGAAGAGTGTAAATGCTTTTCAAACTAATTGATTTTTACCTGACTGAGGGCGTAAGTATATCATTCGATCGTCAGTCAACTACGGAAGTAGGGAAGTTTAATTAATAAAAATTTTGGGAAATTTATATGATAAAAATGCTTTTAATTCTGAATCGAATGAAGTGTTAACACATATAATGTAATATGTTTTCAGTTATTAATATACTGTTAAATACTGATTTTCACTTAAAATAATGTAGCCATAATGTAACTGCGTATGAAGTCTTTGTGACATTTACATAGGATGCACTAACAAGATTTTTATTTCATGGAAATGAGCTTAAAGATATATTACATGTTCAAGATTTGCTTACATAGTGTAGATTAATATTTTTTAAAAGGAGATAAATGTGGTATTTCTGTTTAGAGAACAGTCCTCATTTTTAGAGAAACGTTAAGTTTTATATAAAGGATTTAAGGACTTGAAATAAATACATTGCTCTATAAAAGATACTAATTGCTAATTCAAGTTTCAAATTTGCTATATCTTATCTGATCGTGAGTTCGTTTCTCTCTCCCTTTCTTTTTCTCCTCCTCTCTCGATTTTTTATTTTGCTTCCTAGTGAATAAGAGATACTATTTTAACGCTATCACGATTTTTTTTAACTTAAAAGATTGAGGGATAAGGCAGTAAAGATTCATACAGGGTAGATGGCTCTTATTTTCCTAGAAGCATCAGGAATGCCGTGGTAATTAAGGAGCTGTTGTTTTGAAATTTAACAGGTTTTTTGTAGACTTGGGTTTTGGAAAGATTTTTTTTCGATAAAGCCATGTGTTTAATCTTTGTTTGTAATTTTTTCATGGTTTTTCGTCTTCTTCTTTATGTATCTTTGTTGTTTACTAGGCTTGAGTTCTCAGAAATTGTAATTAGAAAGGAGAAAACCCACACTTTTAGGACTATCAAGACAATTGTTAGTTGAAAGTTCACTGTAGTCATTGAAAAAGGGTGGGTTTTATCCTCAGGAAGCGACTTGGAGCCGTACAGCTGCGTTTCAGGGGAAAGAGGAAGACATGGAGGTTGGGGATAGGTTGGGGAGTTGGGAATTTGAGGAAAGGGGAAACAACATCCAGCAGGAGCTCCTTATGGCTGTGGAGGAGGAATTCATTTGCATGCCGATCCAATTACTGCCTCGAGTCCATTATTGTGCCTTATGAGGCCAACCTTTGCTTATCGAAGTTTGCCTCGTCTTCTTGGTGGTTGTTAATGGAGAGAGAGAGAGAGAGAGAGAGAGAGAAACAAGACGCTGTTGTTATCGTTCTGCTCCATTATTATCTTGCCTATTGTTGAAGTACATTCACAATTGTACAGACATTAGAGATAATTATTGCTGTATTGTGTATTACATAATATAGTCTTCTGCCATCTCTCTCTCTCTCTCTCTCTCTCTCTCTCTCTCTCTCTCTCTCTCTCTCTCTCTCTCTCTCTCTGGGTGTGTGTGTGTCTCAACATTAATGGCACCCAATTTGCAGGAATTGTGACATTACTTTTCATCTGCATAAATAAAAAGGTGGTTAATTTTTGTCGTATCCTTAAATGGGTGACATGAAAAAAGAAGAGCTTTTGGGAAATAACGTCGGAGTAATTGCAAATTCCTTTTGAACCCTTGAGCTTAAGCATCTCATTCAAGGATTACTTTTCCATGAGATAGGAAAGATAATGATCTCGGCGGCTGGTGCGAAACTGTGTCATGACCCGTGCAGAGCGCTGAGGGGCCAGAATTCATTTCGGTTTCTTTCGATCCATAATAGGCCAAAGAGAAGTGGGGTAAGCGAGCATAAAAGTCATTGGGAGGCAGTTCATTAGCATTATTTGATTTTTACGGCCCGCTCTTTCAAGGAAAAATTCTGGCGGTGTTTATACTCCCTTCCTTTTGGTCGCTAAGATATTTCTAAATGCTTCCCATGTCTTTCTTTTCCTTCTGTTAGTGGGTCAGATTTTTTTATTATTTAAAAGAAAAGGATTTAAAAAAAATAGTTCAAATAATTTGTTAGTTTTCCTTCTGTTGGTGGGTCAGATATTTTTTCTCTATTTAAGAGAATAAAAAATAAAAAATAAAAAAAAGTTCAAATAAGATGACGTTGACGAGTGGTATTTCGAAACTTCCTTCTGTTTGTCTGACCTGGAAGATTTTGCCTAAGGTTTCCGCTTTTCGTTAAATTTCCGGCCGTTATTTTCGATTCGTCTTCCTTCAGTCTGTCCAGATCGACTCCTCTAGCTCAGACTTTAATGGTCCAGTTCTGGTTGCTTTTCAAACATTTCTATGTCGTTTCGTCACCTCTTTTCTGTCAAGTAGGAATTATTCCTCTTCAGTTTCCTGAAACTTTTTTCTATTGTATGTATGTTTGTCTGTCTTTCAGATTTTCTCCAAATTAGTTTTCTTTTATTTTCATTGTTTTCTGTAGCACCTCATCCTTTTGCCTTTCCAGTCAGGTTTCCTAAAAGAAATTAATACTTAAAAGGTCATTTCCTTCTCGCTGAGTAAGTAAGTATATCTTAGTTTAACCAGACCACTGAGCTGATTAACAGCTCTCCTAGGGCTGGCCCGAAGGATTAGACTTATTTTACGTGGCTAAGAACCAATTGGTTACCTAGCAACGGGACCTACAGCTTATTGTGGAATCCGAACCACATTATAGCGAGAAATGAATTTCTGTCACCAGAAATAAATTCCTCTTATTCTTCATTGACCGGTCGGAGAGTCGAACTCGCGGCCAACTGAGTGGTAGCTGAGAACGGAACCCGCTCCTCCAACGAGGAACCCCTTCTCGCTGATGTTTTAATACAGATTTTGAAATAGTTTCTTGATTCATCTATCATGCTTTCAGCCTCTCAGAGCTATCTTTTTACAGTATCCCATTTTGCCCATCATTCCGTTCACCTGTTTTGAGGAGCTTCGATAGTGTTTCCGCATAACAAGATCTTAATTTATTTTGCTTTGGATACCCCTCTTTACTTTTTTCCGACTTACTTTTTTGTCAAAAGTTTCCACTTTCGTTTTTCGTTTCTTATCCGTTTATCTAGAATCCTTGTTCAAAATCTTCCCTGTCTGTTCAGCATTTTACTTGGAAGATATCTGGAAAGAATTTATTCACTTGCCGGTTCCTTTTGAGCGATCGATGAAAGAGAATCTTGGAGAAAGTTGATAATTCTTTTAATTCTTGAATTGTTTGCCATTTACCTTCTCATAAATTCCTTCGTTGACATATAGTCGTTTTGTCTGTAACCCCTAACTGGTGTCATAATAGTTGGTGAAATTAGTGGTGCAATTAAGATTATATATTCATTATATTCATTACACTATCCTGAAAATTTTGTCATTGTATTGCCAAACAACAGTTACTCAGTTACTGCTGTTTTTTTTTATTATTCAAGAGGATAAAGTTAAAAATTTTAATGTGTATAATTTTTGTCCCCAAATTTTCTAATCTTGTAATATTAAATGCTTGTAGGTAGACCTCTCTCATACAGTGTGACACTTCTTGACAGTTCTTTTTCGTCTGAAATTAATAAACATGCAAGACACTTTTCTTTGTGAAATTTGTGTAATGTAGAAAGTTAGGCCTTAAAAGAAAAAAAATTAAGAGAAACATACACCGATGTATTCTTAGCGGAATGTCAGATTTGTAGACAAGTATGATAATTATTTTTTAAAATATGAATTTCCATGGAAAGGAAATGAAAAACGGTTATTTTTTTAAATCATAAATTGGTGAAAATCAGGTTTGCAGACTTTAATTATACAATATGCTAATTTGGTACTTTAAGAAATTCTGACTTTTCTCTGTATTGCACAACATACACCAAAGAAACAAAAGAGAAACATTCCCCTTTGCTACGTAAGACATTTGATCATTTTGTTTTCAGTATTGTGACGTTCACTTATTCGTGTTATAACGACCGGAAAAGAAAGGCACATCTTTGAAGAAGATATGGATGAATACTAGAGTTTTAGATTAATGAACAATATAGCATATATTTTGTAATTTGCACCTGGCCAACAACGTAGGCCATCAAGGATTCATTATCTGTTTCTGAGAGTTTCATGGGCCGTGGCCGAGAGTTTCATACAGCATTATACGCTGTACAGAAAACTCGATTGCGCCGAAGAAACCATGGCGCATTTTTACTGTTTTACTCCTGCATAATCACCACGGCAGAAGTGGATAAGCGTTTGGATAGTCGTTCTGAATTGGATAAATAAGGGTTTTCCGTACCGAATGTTTTGCACGACAGTCTTTTTTCTTTTCCAAAATTCCGACTTTCCTTTTTTTTTTTTCCAAGGGGGGAGCGGCTAACCACCGGAAAAGCAACGAAAAAAGAAAGAGGTCCATGTAGAGTGGCTTCCGTCGGCTGAACTTTGAAGTGACTTTTTCGAGTAGGGAGGAGGGAGGAGAAAGGAAAGTGTGGGGGAGGGGGGAAGGAGCGACTTAATGATTCTGTCGGAGGAGCGATCGCTCCGCCGATTCACTTTGTGGCCACTTGCACTGACTTAATTAAGCTACTTAACTGCTTTGGGTTTTAGTCGGGGAAAAAAAGTTTCGGGATCCGGTTTTTGCGCTTCAACTTCTCCCTCCAGAGGACAATGGATGCACGAGATTGAAACCCGAATTTAGTTTGTAAATGAGAACACGGACTTTTAATATCATTATAATGGATTATTCCCCTCCCCCCTTTTTTTTTAATTTCCAGGGATACCATTGTTTCTTTCTCGTTATCTCCAAGGACGCATTGATTAGAAAGCGAGAGGTGTTATTGTTTTTGATTGAGGAAGAATAAATATTGGCTTAGTTTAAAAGTGGTTTCGCTCATTTGTGCATCCGGATAAAAGTCAAGATGTCGTTCTGAGCGATTTCGGAATGTTGGATACATGGGGGAGGGGGGCGGGTTTCGAATTTCTGGGTATTGCTTAGGGGAAGGGTTGGCGGAGTATAAGTTTTGTCTTATAGCAATTGCATAGAAAGTTGAACGGTGAACGCATAGTTTGTTTCATTCTAAATATACTCTCATATGATTTAATAAATACTAAGAGCACAGGTGGTGTTATCGATGCTTTATAATATATATTATATTATATATATATATATATATATATATATATATATAGATATATATATATATATATATATATATATATATATATATATATATATATATATATATATATATATGTATATATATATATATATATATATATATATATATAGATATGTATATATGTGTATATGTATGTCTTATACATATGTATGTATGCGAATATGTTGTTAAATATTGGGGATGCCATGAAGACTCTATACCCATGTGTATGATATGGTATTCAGAGGCAGTTGAGGATAATAAATTTAAGTGCCATATTCACATTAACCTTATGATTCAAGAATTATAGTAAGCTATATGATTTATGCTGAGAATTTTATGCTTCGCAGACAGTAAGACGCAGCACTGTCGTTATTTTCACGTAATTTGTTTTATTCAGTTTCGACATGACCCAATAGCCTCATCAGAGCGACTGCCTAAATATTGAGTCTAATGAGTATGCATATATTGAATGGGTTGTGAATAAAGATATAGTGTGTGATGTAAACATACTGAAATGCACTCGGTAATGAATATTAGTCAAAAGCAGAGTGGTTCATTACGCCAGAGGAATCGAAGTTTAAGAACTGATGTGAGGGTATGGCCCTGATTGGATTATCGTTATGCATTTGAATCGATCAGTATTGCATTCTAGGTATTATGCTAATTACGACATCGTAAAATTGGATTTGTAAACAGGATATCACAGTGAATTGTGCCATATGTTAATCTGCATACATTGCACAGCATGCAGCAAAATTCGTGCGACTCGATTTCAGCGACTTCGTTCGAAAATCACTAACTGGCAACTCTTGCCTTCTTCACATTTCTAATGACGCTAAGCTGCAACGACGAAACATTTTGCAATTTCGCTCAAAAAAAAAAGATACAGTACACTAAGCATGGTTTTAAAGTATCAGTGCTATATTTTTTATCGAAA
>NC_089752.1:53906674-53911674 GCF_040412425.1 Macrobrachium rosenbergii | reverse complement strand
TTTTTTTTCCAAAACATTCTCCATTCATAGGACCATTATTAGGTTTCTTTTGTTTTTATTCGCAACATATCTTTTTCAGTGCTAATTACGTATGTACTTGTTTCTTCCTCTTTGGTAATTTGAAGGAGAAAGCTGATGAAGGCTCGTCATGGTTGGATGTTGGTCTTAATCTTAGATTTAATATTTTGCTTCCGGTTGTAATCTTTGGCATTTAGAACAGCTCAGTTTTGTGAGGGGGGTTTCATTCTATAGTGATTCTTTTGATGGGTACATACAGTCATCCTTAATTCTGACGCGACACGATTCTTTTTGTATCGCCCAAAATCTCAGACTCAGTGTAACGGTTGTTGCCAAGTTGTGCTATATATATATATATATATATATATATATATATATATATATATATATATATATATATATATATATATATGTTATTTCTAGTGTCATACATGTCGATAAATTTGCGAATTCAAAACCAACACTATTTTCCTTATTGGTATATGAATATGATCTCTGATATGCATTGGTTGAATTCGTAATCTGTGTGGCATGAATTATTTTTTTTTGTTTTACATTGTGTAGCTCAAAGCACGGTGTGATAAGGTTAGCAATCTTGTCAATGCCAGCGCGCTTAACTTGCCACTCGAAGTGGTCTTCGTAACTACATCTACTGTACAACATATAATAGTAGACCTAATAAGCTTAACGGTCATAACAAAATTCTCAAGATAGGAATAGGAATTACAGAAAGTTTTCTTTGAATTTTGAAGTTCTAGGCGACGTTCAAACTGCTTGTGTGTTGCGGAATGGTTTATAGGCCTAACGAGAATAATCTAATCAGAAGTAATCTCGTTTACTAAAGGATTTACATTTAGAGATTACCTGTTCTTTGAAGAATAAAAGATGATGATTCTTTCAGTTATATCGATTCTTTCAGTTATATCGAGAAGATAGCTATTAATGTATATTTATCAGTAATAACGCAAAGGATTATGTAACACTTTCTTTAACAGACGAAGATTGTTATTTTCTTGAAAGTCCTTTGGTTTGCTTTTGGCTATAATTGATTGTTCAAAAGCTAACTTTAAGTTCAAGATGTATAGTTAACTTCATATGCTTTCTGGCCAGAAATTGTTAAAATAGAAATGTGATTGCTGGATGTAATGTATTTTTAGCAGGTAAATAAAACTAACACGCTTAGGCTTAGGAACAAAACCTTGGCATTAACAAAATTGTAACTGCGTAGGCGAATATTTGCTACTAAACCATTATTTTTTAAGTGGTTAACACAAACAGCATTATTTTTTATGACAATCCAAATATTTCTGTAATATATATAAAATGAATATTTTCAAGATGATTTCATCGTCGCTATTCATTGTAGGCCTATATTCGAGGTGGTTGATGTTGCCGCCACTCGAGTGGTTGTGTCACACAGGCCCCTCCCACCCGTTTTAGCTGCAGTATATAATACTTTCGTATTTATTTTTTTTTTCTTCAGTGTTGAGGAGTAAAAATAATCAAATAGGACTATTTCAAATTTTATGTTGTAATTAACACCCATATCATAATGTTATGAAAAATTTTTATGATTTTTCTCATCATTTTAACATTTGAACCTAGGCTTGATAAAAACTTTTTTGTTAAACGCATTTGTGATGAGTGAACGAAAGTTCTGAAAATGTTTCGTCATGTTTTTTTTCCGAAATTTGATTATAAGCGATATTTTCTTACAGTTTTGATATACAGTATATGACAGATTTCACTCTTGGTACACATACTATGGCCGTATTCTATGAGACAAAGGTGTTTTCGCATTAAGAAATAAATTTGTAGCATGTTAGCTGCCAGTTAGTGAATTTTGAACTAACTCCTCTGCTGTCATGTAGCATCAGTTCTGAGCAGGACAGAGCAACACACAAAGAGATAGCTAAATGCTTTTATTATTCATGTTAGAAAGGCTGCATAGGATATATTAAATCTTTATATCCTACTGGTTTTAATTATCTACAACTCACGTGGTATTTTTTTTTATAAAGATACAGATGTCGTTATTCGGTAAATACAAATATCTTTGCTGTAATATCAAGTATAAATTATTCTCTTACCAACCAGTGTATTGAATTCACCCACACGAATCAAGTGCTCAGGTCAAAGCAGCATTCAGAAAGGTCTCAGCTCTCAAACACAGCTCTGAAGCAGCTATTGTAAGTTGGCTAAAGAAGTTAGCAAACTTCACAGAGAGATATATTATTGAGAGAACCTCATCGAAAGCTTTCATACTTTATGAAATAAATTTTCCAAAAAGAAATGTGGTTCTGATATGGAAAAAACTATGACACTGGAATTAATATAGTTTTCCCCTCGAAAAAAAATTCGCGTGTGCTTTCTGTGGTATTAGTCCGTATTCCGAATTCATGAAAGTTGAATGGAGTTTCTCCCAGAATATATCGGTTGCGAGACTCGTACATTGCCCCGCTTCATGTATATTCGGTGATCTCTATAAACAGCGGCACTGTGAGGATAAATTCAGGGATATCCATTGATAGCAGAAGTAAGGATATAATACGCAAATCGTTGCATATAGTGTGAATCTATATGTATCCGTCTACCTGTATGCACTCAGATATATATATATAAGAGTATATATATATATATATATATATATATATATATATATATATATATATATATATACATATATGTATACACACACACACACACACACACATATATATATATATATATATATATATATATGTATATATATAATATATAAATGAATGATGTAGGGAACAGGAAGCATCTGTTTCTGTTTTTTAAGAGCTATTATTATTATTATTATTATTATTATTATTATTATTATTATTATTATTATTATTATTATTAGTCAGGAGATGAGCCCTATTCATTTGGAACAAGCCCACAGAGGCCATTGATTTAAAATTCAAGCTTCCAAAGAATATGGTGCTCATTAGGAAGTAAGAGGCGGTAAGGGAAAATATAGAAAGAAGAGGTCTCACTTATTAAAAAGAAAAAATAAATTAATAAATAGATAAAAAGTATTAAAATGGAGGGAGAATAGCATTAGGGTAGTAATGCATTTCGTCTTCGCTTGAACTTCTGAAGTTCCAATCGCACGACATCCTCAGGGAGACTGTTCCACAGTCCAGCGGTGTGAGGAATAAAGGACTTCTGGAACTGAGGAGTTCGACAGCGAGGCACATTTACTGCATACTGGTGCAGCTGTTCAAAGAATCTGGTTGCTCTCGGCAGGAAAATGGGATCAGGGATCAGTTGTGAACGTGAAAGATCTCTATTAAAATACAACTTATGAAAAAGTGACAAACAAGAGACCATACGATGAAATACGATAAAAAAAATACCACAGGTGAAGCTTAATCACGAAGGAAGTGATAGACTTACTGCACCTTAAATGAGAACATGGCGTGGATTAGGAAAAAAAACAGAAGCTGGAAGAGAATGCCAGAACTTGCAATAGAAGGAAAGAGGCATTCGCTTAATCGTGTAATCTGAAAGATTATCAATATCCTTAGAATAAATTTGAAAAGAGGTAGCCTGACAGATATTGCAGTGCAGCACAGGAGGGAGAGGAAATCTCTCCTTGCACTCACCAAAGCATTGACTGAAATAGTACCCGTAGAAAGCAGATAGAGGCACCACCATAAGGCGTTGAGGAAGACGACTGATAGATGAAGTGAGAGTGGGATCTTGGATCAAACGAATTTTCCCCGAGTCAGATCCATCGGGGAGAAGAAACCTTCAATTCTTACAGCAATACTTCAGACAGGGACAAACATATCCAACATAGATTTTGACAAATTGAGATGAAGACAAGAAGTAAAGGCTACTAAACCATAGGCTATTTTTTACGCGATGGTAAAAAAACCCACAACTTATGCCACTGATGCTGTTTAACCATGATTGGTGAAAGCATAGAGTGCTCACTAATCACCAGAGGTTACAAATACGTGGTCATTAGGAGTAAATTAGAAGGTTAATGCTATTGGTTTTGGATGTTTAATGTTACCTCCAAAATGAGTAGACTATAGCCTGCCAATGTGATATCTTCAATAAAATGTAAGATTTACATGGACACCCGAGCTGCCGATAGGAGCAACAGATTAAGTTATATTTTCACAAGACAATGGAAGAATTGGATGGAAGAGGAGACAGAAAAGGGAGAAAACAAGGACTCAAAAACATTGAATTTTATCAAGTTACAGGGTCGCCATTCTGATAAGCTCACAAGAGCAGAGGTAGTAGATGCGAATTGGGCACTTTGAGATTGAATGTCATTCATAAAAGATGGATGGGAGGATTGAATCACTGGTAGGAACTGGGGAAGGGAGCTGATGTCACGAACAACAGATATGAATTAAATTTGATTAAAAAACGTTAAATAACCTTTCAGTAGGAAGGAATGGATCCACTTTTAGCTCTTCGTTGGGAGAGTCGGCAGAGCCGTGGACTAGCACTCGTTAGGCCCGAGTTCGAGTCTCCGGCCGGCTGATGAAGAGTTAGAGGAATTTATTTCTGGTGATAGAAATTCACTTCTCGCCATAATGTGTTCGGATTCCACAATAAGCTGTAGGTCCCGTTGTTGGTAACCACCGGTTCTAGTCACGTAAAATAAGTCTAATCCTTTCGCCAGCCCTAGGAGAGCTGTTAATCAGCTCAGTGGTCTGTTAAAACTAAGGTATACTTAACTTTTCACAAGTAGGAAGTATAGCCGACTGAGCTGGATCCCATACTCTAACATATTCCTAGGGTTTGTCAAGGGCAAAGACAAATGACCCTTCAAAGTCCCGCAGAGAAGGTGGACAACCATCAGTAGTTTTTGCCGTGCGGAGGCTATGTTGGAGATTAAAAAGCAGTTTGATTCAAGTTGTTCAAGTAAGTGATAGTTGAGGAAAGTATTGACTACTTTGGTAGTAACTGTAGAAGCTAACGCTAGGATGGTAGTGTTAAGGGATTAC
>NC_089752.1:53879174-53901674 GCF_040412425.1 Macrobrachium rosenbergii | reverse complement strand
TGTGGCTGCCGTTTAGGCCAGGGCGAAAGTTGATATTAATTTGGAGCCCCTTTTTATCATATGTACCTGTATTTACTCCCTCTGTTTTGGCTTTTATTATCTTTAATTTTCATGTGTGTGTGTATATATATATATATATATATATATATATATATATATATATATATATAATTATATAGTATTATCATTATTGTTATTGCTCTTGCTGTTCTTGGTCGATCTGTTTGAACTGTTCTTCATTATACTTACGTGTAGCGACTTGACCCAAATGTCATCTCACTAATTTCAGACTGTTTTCTAAGCTTTGAATAAAAAAGTTATCCCTTCGAGTTTTGTCCGTGTTATACTTTGTGTGACATTTTCTGGTATACCATATCCGTCAGATGGATATTGAGAGGCTTCAGTTTGTGACACATATTCCGTCGTACCTTTTTAAATCTTTATTTTGAAATGTACGAGGCGAGAGAAGCTTCAAAGCTCGTTGTTACCAAAGCGACAAAGACTGTATTATTTCGAGAACTCGGAGTTCTCGGTACGAGAGGCAAAATGAAAGTGAAGTTTTACACAGTTACACAAACAAGTTATTATGGTCACTGCGCGTTTAACCTGGGCTTCTCGCCTATCTTTGATGGCTGATCAGCATCCCGGTTTTTAATTCCGCTCTGCTGTATCAAAGAGAGGAGACCGCGTTCCATTAACGTAGATGTGACCTTATCATGAGCTGTTTTATGCCGAATTTGCTTGTTTTGTTTTTCAAACAAATGACTCCTTTTTACTGAACAATTTGCAGTTCAAAGGGGTCTATAATTACGGCGTATAATTATATGTTCCTGAACAAGAGGTCATACACCATTAATGAGTATTTTTCTGGCGGTTGTTGTTTAGATGATTGCTCTCTCTCTCTCTCTCTCTCTCTCTCTCTCTCTCTCTCTCTCTCTCTCTCGTTGACTTGTAAAAGGGAAAGGGCTAAATAAGAGCAAGGCAAACTTTTTTACAAACACCAGTCTTCCCTTTATTCTTAAATACCTTTGGCAGACTTTAAGTTTTGTCATTATTTATAACATCCCTTCTTACAATAAATGGAATAGGACAGAGATACACGCCCATATTAATGAACATTTTAAAAAGTATGTAGCGTTGGATCTTACAGGTGTTTTAGTAGAAAAAAGAAAATATATATAGGTAATTTATACAAAAATTTTTTCTTTTGGAAATGTAGAGATCACAATAAGATTAGAACGTGAACTAAGTCATGTTATTATTAGTCATTATATTTTATTTATTTACTTTTTTTTTTTGCAAGGAAACGTTGTTTCAAAGTTGAAATTCGTCTAGTGTGTAGATATATCCTGAAGAGGAGTTGACAGTCACTGTTTATACCTATTTTCGACCACAGATTGTTTTCTGCATGTTGGAAATTTGAAAATGCAACAGTTTTTGGTGTTTTTCTTATAACTTCTTTTCTGTAGACTCCATGAAACTTATTTGCCATTTCCTTAATTAAATTAAGATGTTAGCAGTAAATTTTCTTTATTATATTTTTTTTATTGCTGGTCAGTTAAAGTTTTCACCAGAATTTGCTAGAAAGAAATATATGTTAAATTAATAATATCCCAGTTTCAATATACGTTTAATGATTATAGTCATATTTTTTAGTCTCCTTTAAGTAAAGGTAGAGTGATTTTCTGTTTTTAGTTGTCTTTATAACTTAATCCTAAATATATATTGTATAGAATCTGAAGAGTTTTTTTTATCTCACTCAAGCTCTCCCTTCTTGAATGATTTGTTAGTACTCTTTTTTCCCATAGTTTTCTCTTAAGGGGAGGTGAAATGCAACAAAAAGTGAAAACGATGATTTCCTATCATATTTCTGCTGAGGAAATAGGGAAATGAATTTCCTTGATAGATTCTTATGTTTAAAAGAGGGAGTACTATTTTCAGGTCCCCAGAAATAAATGACTTTACTGTGGGTGTGTCCCTTCTCGAAGGAAATGAATAGCTTTACCTCCTTCTTGAGGTAAATGAATGACTTTACCTCCTTCTCGAAATAAATGAATGGCTTTACCTCCTCTCGAAGTAAATGAATGACTTTACCTCCTTCTCGAAGTAAATGAGTGACTTTACCTCCTTCTCGAACTAAATGAATGACTTTACCTCCTTCTCGAAGTAAATGAATGACTTTACCTCCTTCTCGAAGTAAATGAACGAATTTACCTTCTTCTCGAAGTAAATGAATGGCTTTACCTCCTTCTCGAAGTAAATGAATGACTTTACCTCCTGTAGTTTTGTAATAGATATGAATGAGATTTCTTACAAGGACTTGAAAAGGAAAATGTAACTTTGTTGATTTGGGTAGAGTACATTGGCTATGGTGATTTTCTCTTGTTTATGTTTTAATAAGTGTACCCTTTAGATCATTTATTTCGTCTTTCCCGTCAGTAAACGTAAGTTTATTTCACTCAAATAGATTTTATTATATATCTCTTAAAAGTACTGTGCAATACACCTCACTGTCAAATATTTTGAAAAATCTCTCCTGAAAATAAATGTTATCGGTGATTTCATTTTTCAAAAATCGCACTTGAAATTCTTTTGAACAAGCGTAATCTTGTATGAGATTAGTTTTTGCATTGCTTACAGAGCCAGGATTTATAAGAATAATTTCGTTGATTAAATGCTTATGATGATTATTATTGTTACAGCTAACACTACTAAGCGATGATCCATTAATGAAATCAACCACATACACAAGGTTCAGCATCTTTTTAGGAGGTTCACTGCCCTCGTGGAAATGTAATTTAGTTTTTTTTTAAATACCATATGTCACTGATTTGTGTTTTTTTTTCTTATTCCAGGTAAGCGTGGTTATAGCGGTCTTTTTTTTTTTCAAGTTGAGGTAAGTTTGTTCACTTCATGTTGGAGATTTCGATAGCACACTGGCTTATTAGGGATAGACATTGGTTTTTGTATTTTATATTCTGTCTTCCAAAGCATGGGAAATCGTAATATTGACATAGAAACACACACATATGTATATGTATGTATGTATGTGTATGTATATGTATATATATATATATATATATATATAGATAGATAGATAGATAGATAGATAGATAGATAGATAGATAGATCCTATCATTGATAACTCAAACGAGCTGTAATGTATTTCCAGTAAATTCTCCACATGAGTATTACGAAATTCTGTGTGTGTGTGTGTGTGGAAGGTGTTGCGAGAAACTGCTATAAATTATGGTTAAAATGACTGATATTCGCAGCCAGAGCTGACAAAATCTGTAATGATGTGGTGATAGTTTGTGGCCTGTCGACTAAATGTTCCGTTGGAACACCAATTACGGTTTTGTGATAGGCATCGGTTTCCTCGTTTGTCATTATGCCCTTGTAGTTGTATGATGCCGTGTTGGTGAGTACGTACACGACTGTGGAACGTTTATGGGCGTGTTTTCATGCGTACAGTGCGTGCCCCTACATGTGGGCGGGTATGGGAGTTTTTAGGTTTGTTTATGCATGTCAAGTCAGATAAACACCAGCTTTAAAAAAAAGCTTGTCGATATTCCTTTTAACGAGAGTTCACAATTTTCCAATTTCACACTAAATAGTTTGTAAACAAATGCATTGCAATGTTGTTTGCATGGCTCATGACGCAGGGGATATGCCACGATTTTTTTTCAAAGTCTTTGAAACACAGACATCGCTTTGTTTTTGTCGGGGCGGGAATTCACTTTGCGTTGCCGAATTGACGCCACGTTAACAGAGAAATAAATCAGTCAGATTAAATCTTTTGAAATGCTTATAGAAAATTGCTTAATGGACGATGTAAATTAATCACATACGGGTTAGATATGTTTTTCTACAAAGGTATGTAATTATACCAAGTTAATTGTTGCTCATTTAGAGTTTTTTCGGTTTTAAGTTACTGATACTTTAGTTTTTTCAGGTTATTAGCAACTGGTCGTATTTAATCGTATTATTTGAATAATTGACCTTTTCTTTTTTTTATATGTAATCATTTTCAGACAAATTATTTGCATTTATATAATAATTGTGATACACGCGTCTGTTCGCACGCCTCTCTCTCTCTCTGTTTATCTTTAAAACTAATTCTCTCTCTCTGTTTATGTTTAAAACAAAAATTACAAAATCCATTATAAGGTGTTCCACATATATTGCATTCTCACATTTATTACATTCTCTCTCTCTCTCTCTCTCTCTCTCTCTCTCTCTCTCTCTCTCTATGTATATATATATATATATATATATATATATATATATATATATATATATATATATATATATATATATATATATATATATATATATATGTTTGTATATCTGCATTGCCATCCATCTCTCTAAAAGGAAGTGAAACAGAAGTTGATATCTGTCTCATGCTGATAAATATTTTCTTCAATTTTCCTTCTATCAATGACAGATGATCAACCATTATGATGCCCCCGAGCTTTGCTGTTGGACTTCATCAAGATAAAAGCAAATCCGCCGTACGCACTTGAATTTACCTCTGTGTGTGTGTATATGTGTGTGTGTATGTGTCTGTGGGAATGCCACAGCTTGTACTGGTTGTCCTCCATTTCGTTGATCGTCTTGGCTGCAAGATCAGTTTTGGTTAGGTGGTCCAGCCGTCAAGAAATCAGCCTCTTGCTATAACTCGGGCGCTCTTTCGAATCCCTTTAGACTCGTCCTGAGCCTCGAAAATGACACTTTCCCAATGACAAATGGCCACTCTGAATGCTGCCGGGGCTCGGGGTTCCTGGTTCCTGGAATATATATATTGGGCCTCGCGTAAAAGTCTCTGGAGAAAGAGAAAGGGGTCCATGCAGAGGGTGGAATGTTGGGGTGTGACGAAGGCGAATAGGAGGTCAGCAAGAGGTTGGGGAAGTAGGAGGAGTTGTAGGTGGTCAGCTTAGAGTTGATACACCAGGAAGAGGAGTAGGAAGAGTTTAGCAGAGTGTTGGGGGACTTGGGGAATGTGAGGAGGTCAGCAAGGGGTTGGAGAGCAAAGGGAAATAATAAGAAGCCATCTGGGGTTGGGGAACAAGGGGGAGTAGGAGGAGATAAGCAAAGGATTGGGGAACAGGGGAGTGTTCGTGGAGGCTGGTCAGCAAGGGGTTGGGATGCTGGGGTTGAGATCAGCATGAAAGTAGGGAACCAGGCTGAGTTGGGGGAGTCAGCAGAGAGTTGGGGGACAGATGGAGTACAAAGAGGAAAGAAGGGGGATTTTAGGACCAGAAGTAGAAGGTCAGCAGGGGTTTTGGGATCAAGGAGGAGTTGGGAGAGATTATTATGGGGTTGTGGACCAAAGAGAGTAAGGAGAGTCCGCAGTGGTGTGTGGGTCTAAGGGAAGTAGGAGAAGGGGTTTGCAGACATGGAGATGGAGGAAGGTGAGGAGGAGGAAGAGAAGGAGTAGAGATAAAGTACTAGAACATGATCAGCAAGGGATTGGAGAGCTGGGAGGAATAGTCGAGAATGAGTGAAGGGGGGGGGGGCAGTAAGAGACGGTCAGAAGTAAGTTTATGAACCATGGGAAGTAGGAGGAGGTCAGCAGCGGGTTGGGGAGAGGTGGGGGGGGGCGGTTACATAGGGGAACCAGGAGGGGGACAAAGAAAGTCAGAGGAGATGGGCGTGTACGGTTAGGCCTATGTATGCCGGTGTGTATCAGAGGATATATGAACACGAATATTTTAACTCTGGAGTCCACCACCGTCGTGATTTATGAAGCTTGTTAGCAGGGCATTTCGATCACTTGCTAGCTCACCATTTTGCTTTTGGATCGCCCTAATTTATCACCCTGTGTGGCAGATACAGCACGGACGTCGACGTGTACAGATGATGCAAAAGTCCTTCTGTCTTTTTATGTTTCTTGGTTCATGCTTTTTCTTTTTTCTGTCTGTTTATAATTGTTTTATCGATGGGTTTTCCTGAATTCCTTCTGGCGTTTATAGTTATTGGCAGAAATGTTCAGTGTGAAGATTATAATTTGTATTATTAATGTAAGTTTCCCGTTAAAAATGAAAGCAATATTTAGGTAACTATGTAATTGTATCATGCTGATGATACATCAAGCATACCGTGTTTTCAAGAGTTTTCTTTTATAGTTCATGATAGTTAAACATGGTATTTATTATCCGTAGACTGTGTGTCACACTAAAAAAATAAATACTTGGATACGCATTACGTTTTACAGGCAAAGATTTATAATGCCCATGATGTCAAATTTTATCAGATGGTAATATCAGCTTATTTATTAACATTTTTCAGAGATGTGACATATTTCTAGTAAGATAAACAATATTTAAAATAGCTTTTATGCTCAATAATTGACGAGGAATTGATGTAGCATACATTCTTAACAATCATTTGACTTTACAGCGTTGAAAATAACGGAATGAAAGATCATTGAATTATGTTGCGATATACCTGTGGCATTTTTCAGCAGACTGAACTATTACAACGGGTTTCCAAGAGAGTTTTACGTATATTTAAGGCAAATTTGAAAGTCAACTATTTTACGGTTTTGTACAAAAAGTTTTAGTCCATCTAAACCTTAGCAAAGATCATTTATCGAACATCATCAGTGGTCAAGTTTTCTTTTGTGATCGTATTCATTTTTATGTTTGTAATTTTTTAGGCGCGGGTTTTACTGCAAATTTGATCATTATCGTGCTAACATTTAATAATGAGAAAAGAATAATCAATTACAGTAGGTTAACTGTATACCTTATGACGGTAATACAAGAAAGAGGTGGAATGTTGTGCACCTTCTCGAAGATCAAAGCAGTGTCCTTCATGCTATGTATACACTGTATATGGAGTCATACACAGAAAGGCTAAACATTGTGTTTATTATCCGTACACTATCATTGTTACATTAAAATTACACAGAAAAACAAAATATGGAACTTGCGTTCAATTTGAACGATCATCAGAAGAAATGATTGTGAAATATTATCTGTAAAACGAAAAAGGGGCTTTATTGTAATAATGATTCGAATTGTTTTGGTGTAAGCATCTCTCATTTCAGAGTTGATTTCCGGTTTTTGAAAACGGCGGGTTGTTAATTTTGTCAGGTTTGAGAGATTTTCCTTTTCCTAGTGCAAAAGTGGCTCATTTGAAAATGAACTCTAATTATATTGTAGTATGTCACGCCGTTGGGAGACTCGATAGTATAATAATTAGTCATTTTAGTTTTTTTTAGGATTAATCAGATATAATAAAAGTAAAGTAAGTTTTTATATTGCAGGTAAACTGGCAAATCGTTTAGGATGTTAAGCGAATTAAAAGATTATTCTAATTTTTAGAAGAAATGGATTTTTGAACAGGGGCGTGTTCTGGTTCGGTGAAATTAATTTTATAGATAACGGTAAAAAGAACAGTTTATTTTATTTCCGAAGTGAAGAAAAGTTTCAGATAGTTAGTGAAGGCAGTGTTTAAATATTGTGTACCAGAAGAAATATTCTTTTTATGACCTGAAAAAATAATTGGTCTCAGATATGTAAACTAAAAGAAATCTAGAAAATATTTCAGAGGTTGAAAGAATCTCCAAGTGAAAAGAATTGATTTAGTTTGAAGCAGGTAACAGAAAAGGCATCATTTTATGAATAAAATGTATTTGACCTTTTGAAGTCAAGGAAGCCTTTTATGTATTGAAAGAAAAGAATACTTGTTTTTCGAACCGGAATAAATAATCAGATTTGTAAGTAATCTGAGGTCCTCGATGTTTTTGAAATGGAATATTAATTTGGAAATTTAAAGCAAAATGAAAGGTATGATTTTGTGAATTTAATTAAATGTAAGAGTATTCTGAAACAAATGAATTATTTGCGCTTTGCTGGGAAGAAGCATCAATTCAGAATTTGGGAGAAGTATCAAGTCAGAATTTGGAAAGCCAAAAAATACCTTAGGTTGTGAATTAATCACTGAATTAAAATCTATACAAATTGAAGTTGGTTTCAGCTGTATTGAACTAGCGTAATTCTTAGTTTTTTAAAGGAAAAAAGTTTAAGTTGCATGTATCGAAAAAAGGGCTCAGACTTTGTGAAAACATTTCTGATTCGTTTAGCGAAAGGAATATATTCGAAATATCAGTATCTCTCTCTCTCTCTCTCTCTCTCTCTCTCTCTCTCTCTCTCTCTCTCTCATACATGTGTATGTATATATAAATTTATTTTTTAGATACTCACACATATATATATAGATATATATATATATGTGCATAAGTGTATGTATGTGTATATATATATATATATATATATATATATATATATATATATATATATGTATATATATATATATATATATATATATATATATATATATATATATATATATATATATATATATATATATATATATATATGAAATCTTGGTCTTAACCCTACATAAAATCCACCCACCATACAACATACTTTAGTTGAATAAAATATCGTAAAGTATATTGGCGCTAAGATATGACTATGCCTTGTTTCACCAAATGTTAAAAGGGAGTAGCATGCCTGTAAAAATTTCCCAGAGAGAGAGAGAGAGAGAGAGAGAGAGAGAGAGAGAGAGAGAGAGAGAGAGAGAGAGATGAATAAAGTCTACCCCAGGGGTCGGTCACATACCTGCCATCTGTTTCTCGGAGCCAATGTCACAGCTGGAGCTGGATGTTCCTAAAACAGCTGGCAAAAAGCAAGAATAATAAAAGGAAAAGGTAATTCATCTGGGTGTTGTCGAGTCGTTTCCACCCGAGGGAACTCAGGTTATGAGCGCATAGTCTGACAGTGACCATCTTATATCTGTTACTCAACGGTTGTATGTGAGAGGATCCGTTCGTAACTTATGCCGGGTTGGGTTCTCCCTCCGTTGACCGAACGACCGACGCTCTTTCTTGAATCTTAATGCAGAATGTTTACATGATTCTTTGGGTGTATAGGTGTATATGTGTTTTTTTTTTTTTTTTTTTTTTTTTGTTTATTGTATGTTTGCTGATTAATTTCAGAATTTCGATATTTCTTGTACGATGGTGTATTTCCCTTAAGCCTTCAATTTTAACAGAAGGCAGTTATTTCGCTTATTACTTTTTCCTTCTAGAATTTTTAAACTTGTTTAGGCTCACAGACCGATTAAATCGATCATTAACTGCGGTTGAAAATGTTGATATTTTCACTTGACCGAACGTCCAACCTTATCGTAGACGATTTTTTCGCAGTACATTTACAAGATTTATTTTTTATTTGTTTTTTTAGTTCATTATTCATTGACTGTTGAATGTGATTTTGAAATATGATAAAAACTGTTATCCTTCCAGTTTCTGTTTTGTCACAAATTCAAACATATTTTTATTTTTAGACGTAATGTACATACATGTGTACATAAGGCACTTTGTCATTTGTTTTACATGTAAAATTACATATGTGTGTATGAAGGTATGCTTTTGATCATGTTTGTCAGAACGTACAAATAT
Source organism: Macrobrachium rosenbergii (assembly GCF_040412425.1). NCBI lineage: Eukaryota > Metazoa > Arthropoda > Malacostraca > Decapoda > Palaemonidae > Macrobrachium > Macrobrachium rosenbergii. The sequence continues at coordinate 53,892,196 of NC_089752.1, read as the reverse complement.
TTGTTACATGTAAATCTGAATCTCCTCCTCTTCTAAATTTTTTGGGTATTTTGTTTATATGAAAAGTCCTTATTTCTAAAGGAAATATATGAAGGAAATTCTCTTACAGAGTGCACTGCGCCACGTCTGTACGCACAAGAAACGATTTTCGACACTGCTAAATTCTCTATGAGTTAGTTTTTTCCCGTGTGTAGGATCTTTATAGGTACTGAAGAAAACTTCACTCCATAAATTTGAATGTAAATAACGGAACGAATGGCTAACCCCCGTTTCTTTGTGCAAGATTAAGCATCACGTTACCAAGTTTTTTCTTGTTTAATCAAAATTTTCCATTTTATGACTATATGTTAATGCATTTCCATGGAGTTTGCATTAGGTCACGAATTTTGAAGATTAAATTGACAGTAAAATTTACGAACGCTCATTGTTGAAAACAAAATTAAAAGTCGACGTATCGCATCACAGATGCGTCTGAAGGCAAGCGAATCATGCAGGAAAAAAATAGGAAATGCAAAGAAACAAACAGCGAGAATTGAAATTCTGTCCGTCATATTGACACATCATCCGGGAGGCCGGGGTCCTATTCTGAAGGCGTCGTAGCATATTTACAAGACTGGCCTTAAAGGTCATAAAAAATCAGCCATCTTGTTGGTCACACTGTTAAAGAGACCTCAGCACCCCCTGCTACGCTGCACTTCACATCATCAGAATGGAAATAAAAGGAGGGGAGAGGCGATGCTAAAGCGAATACGACGCTGGGACCGAGAAGAAGAAATTGTTTGGAGAAAAGGGACGAGGGGAAGTAAACATTTTATTTGGTTCCTATCTCCCTTTTGTGTGTGACAGTGTGTGTGTGTGTGTGTGTCTGTCTATCTGTTTGTTTGTTACTGGCGGTGATTGTTAAGGGTGGGAAAGTGATTACGGGGAGGAAACCATGAGGAGCCACTGTCGTATAGAACTGGAAATGCCTAAGAACAGTTTAGATTGATGCGGAGGAATAGTGAAGTGTTCAACGTACATGCGAAAGAATTCCGTCAGTGCACGTGTTATTTAGAAGAGAAGCTCGGGGAAGGGTACGTGCCAGAAATAAACCGGTGGATAGGAAAGAGTGAAAAAGAACGACCATGGAGATGAGGAAGAAGGATGGAGATAAGGAGGCAGTAAAGCGGGGAAGACCCCCATCTAAAGAGATACTAAAGACACCCACAGTTACTAAAGCTATAACCCCCAAGCTTACTTCCCACCCCGCTGTTTTACTGCTGCCACCAAAGAACAAGCGGAAGAAAGAGAAGAATAAAGAAGGAAGGCAGGAAAGCGAAGGAGAAGAAGAAGGGAGAAGGAGAGGTAAGACGAAGGAAATAATTTCGAAATGTTTGCCATTGCAGAACCAAGGTAAAGCCTTCATAGTCCCCATAATCCAACTTTGTTGTTGACGAAGAAGGCGGAATATGGCATTGATTCTCCGTAATGAAGTCTGGTTGCCTCGTGCCTTATTACAACCGCAAGGAAGGAAAACTAAGTTTCGGTCTTAATAGAAGAACAGAGGCAGGTGGAAAGGTATTTTGTGGACGAAAAACCTTTTCATCAAAGGCGGCAAAGGTATGATGTTGCTTTGTGAGATGATGGCGGTTTGAATTGTAAAGTCTCCTTATTTCAAGGGGAAACGTAATTGAATTTCTCTTGCTTTGACCTTTTTCTTACTCTCATGGTAAGATTTTGTCGTATTTACGACTGAATACACATTCATACATCTGTAGTCTTGACTATGTTGTGTTGTATGTTAGGCATAACCTAATGTGTGTGGGTTCGAATCTCCCCACAGAAGGCAAGTCTTCTTCATTTATTCTCCACTTGGATTCAAGGTTTGTAGTGATAATCGTATTTAAAAAACTGAGAAGAAATAATGACGTTTTTGTGGTTTAATCAGAGTTCAATTTTAGTGCATTTCATCATGTAGGTCTGACTCTGTTTTGTTTATTAATGAAATCTTAGCTCATAAGATTTATACATCGAATTATAATTATTGCAGATATTACCGCAAAATAGGCATTTCATTAATGACTTGCATACATACTACCTCGTTGGAAAAGTAATGTGTTTAATTAAATACAGTGGTCTTCATGTGTCCGGTAAATAAACCAGTCTTCTTTAAAAGATGAGAATGTAAGTAATTTCATCGTACTGCTACAAAATCAGATCACGTGATCAGATTGATAATGAGTGAATGACATACATATATTCTGTTTGTTCTTTCTTTGTGCACTCTCCTCTCTCTCTCTCTCTCTCTCTCTCTCTCTCTCTTCTCTCTCTCTCTCTCATGCAATTGATTTTTGATATTTGTTTTAAAGATTTCGTTATACGGTTAATAGAAAATATTCGGTCTCGAATTTAAAACAAATTCAGTGTAACTGCAAGAGTGAGCAGTGATGTGATTCCAGAAAGGTTAAGATAAGAAGGGATTTATGTCAGGAGGTTTTAAAACTTAACTGAGTTGAGAAAGATTTCCATTGATGTTGTAGCCGATAAGGTCGGTTTTGGCTTGGGTCAAAGCTTTAGCAGTGAAGAGTTTAGTTTTCAAAATAGTTTTTAACCATCTTTAATGCCTCTTTTGACTGTTGCATCCTGAAGCTGAAGGATTTCGTTTTAGCATGCTAAAGTTATCGTTCTCATCCAGTGGTATTTGTTAGATATTCAAAGGCTTCACTGGCATGTGTGAAGTTCACAAAAGTATACAAATGTATGTACTGCCGTGATTATTAATCCCCCCCCCTACCCCCGCAACTAAGTACATTATGTTTTGGGGAAGTTTATTAGTTCCATTGTCCGTTTGTCTTCTAGTTAGTAGGATTACGCTTGAAGTAATGTGTGGATTTGAAAGAAAATTTAACCAAATCTGCCCATCGTAACAGGTAATGGTGATTAGATTTTTAAAGAGACAAAATATAATTTGTTTCGGTTTTTTAAATTTTATTTAACAGTTACATCTACAAAGAAACCTGATTGGAGTGATGTTTCATCTAACCTGAAAGATTGCAGTAGGATCCCAAAAGCTAACCGTTTGTCTTCGAACGAAGTATATTATCGATAGGGCTAGGCCCATGGGTACTTCTTCATATATATTGATTTAGATTTGTGCAAATGCATGCAAGAATGCTCTTCATTTGATAGGCTTGAAAGCTCCTTATAAACTCTGTATTTGTTTGTTTTATCATATTGATTAAAAGAGATACACAGTTTTAACAATCCTTTATTTTATAAAGCCATTAGAATTTGCCTAAGGTTAATAGCATTACTCGGTCATTATTTCTAATTTTAAAAATTTATGTTAATTTAGCAGAACATAAAATGTATAAAATTACTTCAGAGTTTTATTTTGTTTTCATGGAAGATTCCATATTTTATCACACTGCTTGACCTTTGTTATACGTGTTACAAGGGACATGGTATAAATTCGCTTTACAAAGCTGTAAACATCGTTATTGTTTCATTTTTAGTGCAGGGATCACAGTAATTACCACAAATTTCATAATGGTTGGCCTTTGATAGTGCATTCATGGAATACATCAGTTATTCAGCATCATCATCAATAGCTATTTTTTGCGTTAATTTTTTTTCCATTAACAGTGCCATTCTTCAAGATTTTCTGAACGTCCCTAGTGGTCTTCTAATATCCCCTTCTCCTCACATACCCAAACCATGTCACTCTTTCGATCTAAGTCTGCTTTGCAGCCTCTGGACACAGTATGTCTCAGTCACTTCTTTTGTAAAGTTGTCTTCCCAGTGCTTTCCAGAAATGGAACTCGGCATTTCAGAACCTCTTTTTACTTTGTCAGTGCCCATGTCTCTGCTGTTTAGAGATGTGCTAGGCTTGCTAGTTTCTATTATATACTGTTGCTATTTATTAGTTGGATACTTTAATTTACTAGTTGTTCTGTATCCTGTTTCCAGTACAGTCAAGTTGTTCCTGCCTGTCTCAATGACATCTTTGCTGTCAAAAATGTCACCAAGGAAATAGAAATTTTCATCTTCTTCCAAAGCTTGCCTTTCCATTTCAAAATGGTTCGCATTTCTTTTTTTTTATTATAGATTTTGATCTTCGAACATATCATGCTAAATTTACAATTGGCAGTTTGAGTATCTCCTGTGGCTTCATCTGTTAACTTCTATACACAGTGATTCTTACTGATTCATACACCACAACATTTCTCTTCCAGCAACCACACGTTTTCTTGTGCTTCCCTTCGGGTCATGTAATATTTATGTTATGTGTTGCTTTTCAGTCCCTTCTGTTTTATTCCACACTTCGAGCTTTGAGTCATTTAAGAAACCTCTGTATTGTTTTCATATGGAGCGCCCTTTATTAATCTACACAACCCTTCATTTTCATTTTTAAACCATATCTTAAATAGAAGAAAATGTGTCAAGCTAAGTCTCGAATTTTTATCTATAATGCAGGCGTCAAAGTAAATATGGCATGTCTCACTTTACTTTTGCTTTGAAATCTACATTATTTCATTTACGTTACCTTCAGTGTATGATTGATAGTGTATACTGAACAATTTTGGTTGACCTTTGATTGTTGTGCCAATGTTGAGGACTGTAACTGTCTCATTAATAGTGGTAATTTAATGTTATTCGTAACCATCAAAGTACTCCATTATACATCAAGCCTCTTGACCTGTTTATTTTGAAGCTCTGAAAAAGTTAAGTGTTGGTGTGAATAACAGTCTCACGAACATCAACATGCAGCTGTATCATTTCATTTCTGAATATTAAAAAATATACTCCCGGTAATCAAGCAGCTTTTGCATATACTCAGATACTTTTTTTTGTCATATTCTAATCAGAAAGTAGGGAAACTTAATAGTTTCACATCTACCTGACCATATGAGAACCCCGTTTCTGTTTCATCTTCTCTACCTGATAACTTAAGAACCCCGTTTTCTATTAAATTTTGTCTCCTCTACCTGATCACTTGTGAACCCCATTTTCTATTAAGTTTTCTACCCTACCTGATCACTTGAGAACCTCGTTTTCTATTCAATTATGACTCCTCTACCTGATCACTTGCGAACCCCGTTTTCTATTAAATTTTATCTCCTGTACCTGATCACTTAAGAACCCCGTTTTCTATTAAATTTTATCTCGTCCACCTGATCACTTGAGAACCCCGTTTTCTATTAGATTTTATCTCCTGTACCTGATCACTTGAGAACCCCGTTTTTTATTAAATTATGACTCTTCTACCTGATCACTTGCGAACCCCGTTTGCTATTAGATTTTATCTCCTGTACCTGATCACTTGAGAACCCCGTTTTCTCAAATTTTTATCTTGTCACCTGATCACTTGGAGAACCCTGTTTTCTATTAAATTTTGTCTCTCCTACCTGATCACTTGAGAACCATTTTTTTTATTAAATTATGACTCTTCTACCTGACTCACTTGAACCCTTTTTCTATTAGATTTTATCTCCTGTACCTGATCACTTGAGAACCCCGTTTTCTATCAAATTTTATCTCGTCCACCTGATCACTTGAGAACCCCGTTTTCTATTAAATTTTGTCTCCTCTACCTGATCACATGAGAAGCCCGTTTTCTCTTAAACTTTATCTCCTCTACCTGATCACTTGAGAACCCCCCTTTTCCTCTGGTCATCAAACAGCTTCCGCGTCCTCAAAATCCCTTGACCTCTTTACCTTGATGCTCAAAAAAGAAAGGGAGGAGGACTTCACGTAAAGAATATTGTCTCATATTTACCTGGCTACTCAAGGAGGGAAAAACTAGGGGTCTTGATTTAAATACAAAGTGGCTCTTGATTTACGCCTCATCACGTCTGTGAGGCTCGTCAGAGGTTGTCATGGCTCTTTCAAGGGGCCGGCAATTAAAACATGCATGTCTAGTGGCTCTTCTTGACGTCATCTTTAAGCTACGTTGGTATTACCGCCTCTAAGAGGGCACTTATTTCCCTTTGTTTACATTTAATTTTCTAGTAAATACTGTTCAAAGAAAATTCTCAAGGGATTTTAGCTTCACACTTACATTTCTACTATTTAAGTTATCTATACCAGTCTTTTACACTGTTTTCACAAATTGACGTCTGTCTGTCTATCTATCTATCTATCTATCTATCTATCTATCTATCTACACACACAAAACATATATATATATATATATATATATATATATATATATATATATATATATGTGTGTGTGTGTGTGTGTGTGTGTGTGTGTGTGTGTGTGTGTGTGTGTGTATTCCTTTAGCTTACTAGGTCAATGTAATTTTTTTCTTTGAGAAAGGGAGAAAGTTTTGAGGGGGTTTGAATATTTTCATTTTTTATTTTAACCTGTAATATATATATATATATATATATATATATATATATATATATATATATATATATATATATATATTTATATATGTATATACATACATACATACATACATACATACATACATACATACATACATACATACATACATACATACATACATACATACACACAAGCGTTTTCTACAGGTCAAAAGAATAAAAGATGAAAATATACAAACCGCCTCAAGACTTTCTCTATTTCTCGAGGAAAAAGAAAACTACTTTGACCTAGTAAGCTATAGTAACATAATCACACACACACACACACACACACACATATATATATATATATATATATATATATATATATATATATATATATATATATATATATATGTACATATATATATGAATGTATGTAATGTATATTGAAAGATACATGGTTAGATAGAATATGGGCAATTTTTCATTCATTGTATATATAAATTATATATATATATATATATATATATATATATATATATATATATATATATATATATATATATATATATATATATATATATATATACATACATACATACATATATACATATATATATATATATATATATATATATATATATATATATATATATATATATATATATATATATATATATATATTTATTATGTGTGTATGTAGAGTGTGAGTGTGTGTATGTATGTATGCATATATTGAATAAAATTTTATATTCATTATATGAAATGAAGACGATATTACAGTTTATATCAATAGTATTTTATTTAAAAATGAAGTAAATAACCAGATTCGTGTTGTCTCTCAGCTAATACGTAAAATTCAGATAGACAGTTGAATGAGACTTTATCAGAATTAATGAGAGACGACGAGGAAACGGGAACAGAGCCAGAAGCAGGAAGTTGGAAAATGGTTTGGGGGAAGGATGGGGAGATGGGAGGAGGAAGGTGTGGGGACTACCCTGGCATTTGTCTGGATAGGCTGGGTTGTTCTGGAAGTGAGGGAGGGAGGGTGGGAGGGAGGGGGTTGGGAGTTGTGGTGGTGGTGGTGGGTGGTATTGCCTGAAGAAAGTCGACCTGACATTTATGAAGTGGAAGAGGAGAGAGGCTGTGCGGAAGATTGAGGAGGATGAGAGTAGACCAATTAACCAACACGTGTAATGGTGGAGGACCCACTCCGACTGTCTAGCTTCCAGACGGGAGACATGTTTCACTCTCTCTCTCTCTCTCTCTCTCTCTCTCTCTCTCTCTCTCTCTCTCATCTGTAAACGCTTGTTTTTCTGGACGTTCAGTGGATTCTCTCTCTCTCTCTCTCTCTCTCTCTCTCTCTCTCTCTCTCTCTCTATCTTTAATTGAATCATGCGTTGAACCTCGAGCATTACGCCTATGTTTCGGGAACATTTTCTTCCAGTAATCTTGAAAGAGTTGAATTCAATTGGTACAGTTTCCATTGAGACACTCCGTTCCCTTGATCCCTGTACTGATAATACTTTTCATCCATTTCAGAAACTGGGAACCATTTCACACCCCTACTTATCAGTCATAGAGTTTTTTTTGTAATTGCGACATTTTCGCTTCTAATGATAGGAGACCATTAACCACCCTTTCTTACAGATACATTGCCCATCTTGGGTTTTTAATATAATTTTTTTTTTTCATTGTGTATCATTTAACCAATTTAAGACAAAATAATGCTTTGGTTATCCTATTTATTCTCCTGGTTCCAAGCTAGTATTCTTTCTCTTAGGATTTAAAGATTACCTGGGAGGGGCTGTTGCCATGCTGTATGAAATTCAAAGTGTATGCGGCAGCGATAGTCTGCGGTTAATCAACTACACTTTAAACTTGCCGTCGTCAAACCCGGGACGGCCTGTTATCACGACTGATCCCTGTATTAAGTGATTTCATCCTGCACAATTATTAGGTATGCTTTTAAAATTACCCTGATCCGAGCTTGTATACTTTACGTAAAGTCCTTTGAGTAGATAATTCGACCTCTTATTATTATCATTTTGTGATATGGATATACTTCAGTGTATGTATAAATATATCTATGTATGTGAAGGTAATATTGTGAATATATATATATATATATATATATATATATATATATATATATATATATATATATATATATATATATATATATACATACATACTGTACATATATACATATGATATATATATATATATATATATATATATATATATATATATATATATATATATATATATATATATATATATATATATATATATATATATATATATTTATATATATATAAATATAAATATGTATACATATACATACAGTATATATATATATATATTATATATATATATATATATATATATATATATATATATAAAACGAAGCAGTGAAGAAGTTTGGAGGAAGATTCATTCGGCTTTGCAGAGAGTCCTGGTAGCCGCCGGCGCGGAACTACATTGCAATTCATTTGAAGCTTTGCAACGCTGCAGGAGTTTGAAAGAGAGAGAGAGAGAGAGAGGGGCATGTCGCTGTTTACGAATGCGTGTTGCAATTCGCACTCGAGTGCGTTGGGTAAATTGTTCTCACGAGGGTCCGTGTTGTTGTTGTGGAGGACGATTGTGTTGCTTCGAATTCGAATTAGTAATGGCTCCTACGAATGTGGAAGTTTGTGTGGGATTTCTTCAAGTGCAATAATACACACAATAATACAATAATAATAATAATAATAATAATAATAATAATAATGGCCATGATGCTTATGCGGATGAAAGTAGGGGTAATAGTCGTTGTAATGTTATACTGTAGAGTTAATGGATTGCGATGAAATCCCTGAATATATAATGCTGAAGAGACACATAGATAAAATTTAATTTGAAAATATTTTGGGAAATGAGATGCCAGATTCTGCATTAATTGAAATTATAACTGGGAGGAAGTTGATGTCATTCTCTAAAGAATGTAAACAATCATTATTGGAAGGATATTGATGCCAATCTCAAGAGAAATAGATTAATCGCAAGTGGAATGAAATTAATGTCATTCTCAAGAGAAATAAACCAGTCAAAGTTGGAAGGAAATTAATATCATTTTCCAGAAAAATAAATTGATTATATTTGGAAGGGGTGAGTGTCATTCCTTGATAAAGGGATTTGGCTTATAAGGCAGAGCATTTTTGTCTTTGAAAACTCTCTCTCTCTCTCTCTCTCTCTCTCTCTCTCTCTCTCTCTCTCTCTCTCTCTCTCTCTCTCTCTCTCTCTCTCTGACATCATTGGCTAGAGATTTAATTATCTTGCGTAGTACTTGTTCTTCTCTTCTTTTCCGCGTAATTTAATTATCGTAGAAGTTACTGCATTGTATAAATATCTAACTTTGTAAACTTGGAGTTTATGCCTTTGGTCGTAATGTTGAGTCTTTAAGATTACTGTGAGCCTGAAATTTATCCTTATCAAAAAGAAAGTTTAAGACATTACCGGGACTGAATATTATTTTTTTATTTTTTCAGTGAATAAAATTAGAAATGGGTATTTTATCAATTGGTATAGATAATTTTTTTGTGATAAATTATTTACAAACAATTAAGTCTTTTTGTAGATTCTCCATTAATTGATAACAACATTTATGTATGTTCGAGAACTGCATTGCGATGGAAGTGACAGTTGCATTATTGATAGGGTAAGTTATTTTCTGATAAGAGCCTAACAAATTGTTTTTCCCCTTGTCAATGGCTTTTGTAGGTCTCTCTCACGTTTGAAGTAGATTGTAAGTTTCCTTTTCCGTAAGGAACAGGGACGTCTGTAACGTTCTGTCGATAAGGAATTTTATTTCCTCTCCATGTCACCTTTCGCGCTGTTACTTAGAATTTTCATCGATGGACGGGTAACTTAATTACCGTCTGCTTTTATCGTCGGACTATCTTGAAATGGGCGACTTCGGGCCCATTGAGATGTGCCTCGCTGTATTCTCTGCGTCGAGTAAGGAAGGGATCTTTTCAAGGGCTAAATTACAATGTAGGAGCCATCTGTTGTTATCTTTATTGTTCAGTTCTTTACCACCACCCCCCCCTCCCCTCCCCTTCCCCATTTTAGGGTTGAGAATAAGGAGGGGAGAAGACAGGTTGAGAGGGAGGACTTCTATCCCGCCCCTTCCCCACCAAGGATTTTGAATAAGGAGGAGGGAGGAGAGCTGGTCTGGTGGAGGGCTAAGGAACATGAGTGGGGGGAGGAGGTGGAATTCGACCTCCTGGCGTCGCTACATAATGGCCATTCGCAGTCCAGGACACAGATCTTCGATGTCCCTTCTTGAAGCCCTACTGTGAAGCTAATCTAAGGGCTTATTGTTACCAGTATCGAGCACCTCTGAAGTAGGATGGGGCCACTACCATAGTTGCCAGTACAGTGAAAAGATATTTTTCTTTCTCTTTTCTCGCCTAACAGGCGTTAGGAAGTCAGCGCTAATAGATTACTTCGTTGCGAAATCAGAATGCATTATTAAAAATGATTGGATAGTGATACTGCCGTTAATATTTTATCAACGAATAATTGTTTGATCAAGTGAAATCTTAATCATTATGCGTTGCGTAAGGATAAAAAACATTTTTCTTTTTTGCATAGACGCGTTGCGAAATAAGAATGAAAACAGTAGCCTCTTGATTATAATCAAAATTTTAATTATATTCCTGATAACGTTTATTTTCAGCTTTTTTCGTTTTCTTTTTTTCTAGATATATTTTGTCTTGAGCCTTTGAGTTTATTCACCATTTATGTTTTCTGTAAAAGAAAACTATTGTGCCGGCTTTGTCTGCCCGTCCTCACTTTTTCTGTCCGCCCTCAGATCTTAAAAACTACTGAGGCTAGAGGGCTGCAATTTTTATGTTGATCATCCACCCTCCAATCATCAAACATACCAAATTGCAGTTCTCTAGCCTCAGTAGTTTTTATTTCATTTAAGGTTAAAGTTAGCCATAATCGTGCTTCTGGCAACTATATAGGATAGGCCACCACCGGGCCGTGGTTAAAGTTTCATGGGCCGCGACTCATACAGCATTATACCGAGACCACTGAAAGATAGGTCTATTTTTCGGTGGCCTCGATTATACACTGTAGCGGCTATAAAGAGAACTCGATTGCGCCGAAGAAACTTCGGCGCATTTTTTACTTGTTTATTGTTATGTATGAGACCATCGCTTTCTTATTGTTTAAAAAAAAAAAAAAATTTCTCTTTCCTCCTCTTTGTTTTCTCTAAATTTTTGCGATACATAAGGTCATGACGTTGTCCCATGAAATATATAAATATAAACATAAATATAAATATAAAAGTGCATGTGTTGCACTAGGTTTGGAAATAACAGGCGTTATAGTCAATACGAGACCATTTTGTTTCAGGTAAAAAATGCGGCTTCATAATTACTTCTGTCGATGAGGTGCAGTTAGAAATATTCCCCCTGCTGTTTAGCATTCTAATTAGCTTTATTGGAAATGGATTGCGCAAAGAAGAAATTGCTCTGTCAGTTTAATATACACACTATATAATTTTTTTTTTTTTTGTAGCAAGGAAGGCTTATGAAAATGTTATTGCAAAATGTTCACGCTTATTTACTGTGTGTGTTTACAAATACGCCTTCAGGTTTATGTTTACGTGTATTTGTTATTAAGGTTGTTTTGTATCATGAATACATAGCTGAATATTTGTTTATTATGAGTTGTATATTCAGTAATCACTAAATTATTTTTAGTCCTCTCTCTCTCTCTCTCTCTCTCTCTCTCTCTCTCTCTCTCTCTCTCTCTCCGCTTTTATTAATGGCATCAAAGATTTCTTGGTAATATAGCGAATTACTGTCTAGATTCTCATAGTAAATAGATAACATTCATTCACGACGGGACGGTCTTAGCCTAGAGGTCCACACCGTGCCTCTTAAGCCCTCTATAACCTTACTGCTAAGGCAAGCGCCGGCGCTTGCATAAGACCATATTAATCTAAACCATCAACCGCTAGATAATATTGTTATTTTTTATGACTTGTCAATAGAGCTTTTCCTTGTGTCGCGTGTCTTTTGGGCTTTTGAAAGGTTTTCATGAGAACTTTGTCTCGTAAAGAATTTATTTAGAGGAATCGTTCAGGGGGTATGTAGCAGTGTTTATTAGTACTTTCTTCAGATTATTAATTTTAATCTGAAAACTAAAACTTGGGTAGACGACTTTCTTTGTCTGATAAACTGTCATGCATTACTTTTTCTCTAGTACTGAATATGCCATTAATATGTTCTATTTTTTATTTGTTAATTATATTTCTGTATTATGTATAGTGTTTCAGAATTCCGCATGGATTCAAAACCTAATTATGTGAAGTATCGGAACCTTATTTGCGTTATGAATATTAGTTTCTGCTCTCAAGCCATGAAATAGTTTTATTGCTAATATTTTAGTTATTCTTGTACTTTCTTTGGGAATACTGCAGCTATAAAATATATGTAATTACGCTTCCTCTCCATTAAGATTGAACAAATGCCTAAACATGATGAATATGTCCTTCAGTTTCCCTATTAATGTTAGCTACCATCTGTTCTTTTGACCTTGAATAATTTTGACAGTTTTGAAAACTGGTCCACATTGATAACGTAAACAGTACAAAAAGAAAGTAAATTAAATGGAAATTTAATAAATGAAAAGCAGCTTGTTTAAGAGCTTGTTACTGATCGCTT
>NC_089752.1:53854174-53874174 GCF_040412425.1 Macrobrachium rosenbergii | reverse complement strand
TTATCTTTAGATCAAGAAGCTCAAGTTACAATAGTAACTTTATTCATCACTGTTTGTCAAAGACCCAATAAGTGTCAAGTGGTTTATGGAATTATATATATATATATATATATATATATATATATATATATATATATATATATATATATATATATATATATATACTCGTAAAACGCGACTAGACTTCTGTCAAAGATATCACCATTCTTATAATATGTTAACTCTATTATTAGGTACGGACATGTTATGTTAGCATAAGATTAACCTCTTCAGTTAATTATGGATTCTGTTCACGCCATGGCTTTGTCCCTACGATGAATGCTAATTATAATGATGGGCCTAGCTCGGTGTCCATCCCCCCTCCCGGGCACATACCCTCTCCCTACTCCTCCTCCTCGTCCTCCTCCTCCTCCTCCTCCTCCTCCTCCTCCTCCTCCTCCTCCTCCTCCTCCTCCTTCTTCTCATTTTCTTCTCGTAGATGACTCGCCCATGTCACCAACGTTAGATCCCATGGATTTGGTTAATTAACTCGTATGACTCTCTCTCTCTCTCTCTCTCTCTCTCTCTCTCTCTCTCTCTCTCTCTCTCGTTTCGGTGAAAGTTATGGAAAGCGGTGAGCTAGAGAGTAGAAATACTTGACTCTTCAGTCACCTCCAGTGGAAACATTTTGCACAAAAATGAGAGTTTGTTCACCGTGTGTATCGAAATTACGTTAAAATATTACGTGGTGATTAAATGCGTCCCTAATTTTGGTGGCAACCACGTTTTTCCACCAATGGAACCTCTTTCCTGTTATTTCTACAGTACTCTTTCCATTCGCATTTGCTCCTTGAGGTCACTACCTTCTATCAACTTCATCTTTTTTCCCGTCACCTGCCTTTGTATTCAGATCACCTAACACAGACACTTACTCTTATTCACCAACCAGCTAGGAACAGGTTCTCACAGACAGTCTCACTCTCATGCTTCTCCATTTCTGGACCGTATTTAAGCAATCTTTCAACTTCTGCCCAATCTTATACACATTTCTCAAACTGGCGCATTTATATAAATCTAATAATCATACACTTTTCTCACCTACATCTCATCCATACATACTGATAAACCCAAGACTTCGTAATTTATTTTATTTTACTCTTTGAAATATTTGTAAGATTTTAAGGGCTTAAAACCAGATGGTTTCGTCCATTTAGTAACTTTCATACCAATCAAAGCTTCTTTTCTCTTCAACTAGCAAGAGTGAAACAAATTATTGGTTTAACTGGGCGCTCCTCTGCCTCGAGGTACTTTGTATCTGTACTGTAAACCATCACCGCGTCCTAACTCGTGTTTTCTTGATATTTTAGAAGACCTCATATACTCTGAACACTTAAACTTTTATGCATTATTTCGTTTATCCGTTGATTAATTACATTTATAAAATGGTAATGATTGCATCACGTATTTTACAATTGACAGTGCATTAGGTTTGGTTCATCAATATCTATGCAAGCATCCAATGACGCAGGAGGTTAAAGAAAATAGTTCAGAATGAAGTATGGCACTCGCAGTACATCCAACATAAATGCTTCATTAGCGTTACCATCCTCATTATATTGTCCTGTATGCTTATCGTACTTCAGCCGTTGACCCTTCCTTGATGACTTCCTCGTCTCTGTAAGTAGGCCTACTGAGGACTCTCTGTCTCTCTATCTCTCCCTCTCTCTCAGGAAGGTAAAAACTCACCTAAATTAACCAGAATGTATACATCAAAAGAAATACATCACCTGTGTCAAGGAGAAGCCTAAAGTAACCTGTCACCTAAAATTAATCCTTGATATCCAAGAATCTAGACAAGTGAAGTGGAACTATATTGGCCTGAAAATTTTAACGCTAAACCGATATTTTTTTCAGTTCTTCCCCGTGACTCTTGACATGACATTTTCGCCGTAAGCTTATTCTAATTAGTTTGATTATGTGAATACACGGATGCCTGAACACGGCACGACAAGGCGAATGCTATCCGGGTGCCGTCAGATATCCCGAATTTGTGTAGCCTGTTTAGTAGGGGGAATGTTAGGCGGGGCATTAGCATATTGTATGGGTGTTGTTCGAAGTGGTTTGTTTTTTTGGTTTTTAGGAGAGAGAGAGAGAGAGAGAGAGAGAGAGAGAGAGAGGGGAAAGAGAGAGAGAGAGAGAGAGAGAGAGAGAGAGAGAGAGAGAGAGAGAGAGAGTTTGGTAAGGCCCATTCCGTTATTTTATTATGATTGTAGACTTTTTGATGGAGTATTGATCATTCACGCCTGTTATTTAATCTCTCTCTCTCTCTCTCTCTCTCTCTCTCTCTCTCTCTCTCTCTCTCTCTCTCTCCAGCAGCGACCCACAGAAATCAATTACCAAGCAGGGTACCTAATTCACAGCTTAGGTAATCAGGGATATGTTGAATTTATAAAGACTTCGCCCATGTCTGCTGGCCTGTGGGACGTGAAGGAGAGAGAGAGAGAGAGAGAGAGAGAGAGAGAGAGAGAGAGAGAGAGAGATGGTCTCCTTTACCCAATCCTTTGCTTAGATGTCTCTGAGAAGAGAGTAAATAGAAAGAAAGAATGGCCGCGTTGTAAAGAATGAAAAAAGAAATTGCCTCTGCCTTTTTTTTTTTCAAGGCTGAACAATTCCTTACCCCGTGTGTCCCAAGGGCGCCAATTTGTTGCTACTGAGTGGACGGGTCCTATCGAGGTCCCAGGATCTTGCTTCTCCGTCTTTATAAAGAAACAAATTACAAGAACTATTTTAATTCTAATTCAGAATTTGGGATTATTTTTTTTTATATTTATCAATTTTCATGTACGTGAAATAGCTGCCTAGCAGGCGTCTAATTCCCAGAGGCTAAGATGGCTCTCTGGGAGCTGTTGTTGCACTCTAATGAAAATTCTAAAGAGTTTCTGGTCACTACTCTCTCTCTCTCTCTCTCTCTCTCTCTCTCTCTCTCTCTCTCTCTCTCTCTCAGTTTGTACATTATATATATATATATATATATATATATATATATATATATATATATATATATATATATATATATATATATATATATATAAAACAGCTAACATAAAACATTATATGTATTTATATACTTGGTTCTAGTTCGTAGCGTAGAGACGATAGTGCTCCCTGGTCATGTCTGCTGAGTTGGAATGTAACGATATGTCTGTGATATTTCTGTTTAAAGTTTATTTTCCTTTTAGAATGCTGATGTCGCTGTAAAGATAAGTAGATTTACTTCGTTAGTTTTTCAAAACAGCGAAATATAAAAGTCAAAAGGTTTGTAGATGCACTGAAGTTAGCCAGACACAAAAGTTTCTATACTTTACCAAAAAACGTATGCACAAGTGTATATTGAAGATATATAAATTTTTTGCCCCATGCAAAACTGATAAATTGCCTTTCCCAGTTATATATAGTTTATTGTTATTTATGCCAACTATTGCACATTTAAAGTTAGAAAAAAAAATTATGATATTGTGTTGCGATTTTGTCCAGCCATATATTTCTTTGATAAATCCATGTAATATTAGATTTTATGTTAGAGTACTCATTTTTTTAAAGCTGGATAGCTGTAATGCAACGGAGAATGTTGAAAAAAGCAAAGGAACAAGAGTAAAGTTTGTTTAAACCCAAAAATTCGTTAACTGTCTTCCTCATTTTCACCAACAGATATATACATTTTTGCACCCAGCAAAATCACCATAAGTTACCCTTGTGAAGACTATAGTGGCTGTTTTTTTTATTACTTTTTAGGAAACCTAATGCACAGTAATGCATATTGCAGTCATTTTCTTTTGTATGCTTGTACTCAATGTATACATTGGAAATGGTTTCTTTTACTAAACCGTTGCTATTACCAGCAATTTATTTCATTTACAACATGCGGCCAAGGTAAAGGTTCGTTTTCACCCTACCTAATTTTTTTACGTACACAGTTGTATATTCAGGAAGCACTGAACCTACGCAGGTAATGTACATAATGCATTTGATGATGATATAAGTACTGTGCAACTGGAAAATTGTCTTGTCAATCATGTATATATGCATACATTTATATATATGTATATGTTATATATATATATATATATATATATATATATATATATAATATATATATCTGTCTATCTATCTATCTATCTAATATATATATATATGTATGTATATACACACACAATATACATATCATCTCTCTCTCTTCTCTCTCTCTCTCTCTCTCTCTCTCTCTCTCCTCTAAAGGGAAGTGGAATTTGGGGAGAAGCTTATCAGCTGCCATGATATACATCAAATGGAAGTTGAGTGACGGCGAGCGTGTTCCACTAACATTAGCTAAACCAAACAACGTCGATCGAAGTTTACTTAACGGGCCCTTGTCGAACCCGGTGATTGACACTCGAGTTATTAACCCAATTGAGAGATCTTAATGAAGTTTGACAGGGCTAACAGATGGGGCCGCTGGCCTTTGAATTTCTAATGTCGGTTAGCTTCTTTCAGTGGAGGTAATTTTTTTTTTGGGGGGGTTCATGGCTTTTATTTTTGGTTGATTCATTTGAGATTTGCAATGTCTCTGTGCTTTGTTTGTTTGACTGTTTTGTTTAATGTAAATATGCATATACATACATACAGTACATGTGTACATATACAGTATATTGTGTATGTTTGTGCAGTATTTGCTAGCTTATCTGAAATATTTATTTATTCCTCTTCTTTTGCATATATATCAATGATTAATATATATATATATATATATATATATATATATATATATATATATATATATATATATATATATATATATATATATATATATATATATATATATTATATACATATATACATGTATATACGTGTGTGTTTACATATATATATGAATGTCTTTTACTGTAATACCACAGTGTAATATGAATATAAGAAGGCCCATAAAACACTATTTGAACCTTGCAACCATATATTTCGAGCACTTCCTTCTGTGCCCCCGCTCACTGGAAAAATATGGACAGTGTTTTATGGGCCTTCTTATATTCATACACACTGAAAGTCTTGAGTGTCCACGAAAGGGAGGCAGTTTCGAATTTTGTGAAAGGTTGTTGGCATCCATCTAATGTATGTTTCGAGAATTATCTCACCAGCGCGTGAAGTCGTGTTACATGCAATGATTTGAGTGGTATAAAAGAGTTTTGGATTTCGAATGATTCAAGTGTATATTTTTATGCCATATTGACCGTTTGGTAACTGATGTCACTTTTTTTATATACAGTTACCACCCGCTTAAGATATTTGGTATCGGAAATCAGGTTTTTGAATTGCTTATTACTGTGTAACCTTCCTTTCTCCGTACAGAGATTTCAGTTTACACCAGTGAGTTGTTAATCTGTGTATTTTGCAGACTTTCAGTTGTATATATTTTTTTTTTTTTTATATTTCGTAACCTCTAATGTACGGTTGTGATTTTGTTGATTGTGAATTTAATGAACATTTTTATACATTTTGTGGGGAATGTGCTAATAGATTAAATAATTTTATTTTTCTTTCGCCTGTCTAGTTATTATTATTATTATTATTATTATTATTATTATTATTATTATTAAAGTTTCTTGTTATTATCATTATAGTTACTTTGTTTGACTCCAGCGATGGGACACAGTAAATTGAGTATCGAATGGCAAGTAATTAAGAAAGAATTATCACGAAAATGGAATAAGGAAATAAAATAAAGGACCCAAATATAGTAAAAGTCAATATTGAATTATAATTAAAATTTTTGCCAGTTGATTCATTTCCAAGAAATTGGCCTCTACCATGAAAATACAGTCTTTGATATCCACATTCTTTAGAAGTCAATATTAGCTGATTCACTGAAAGGCGTTAATGACCACCTTGAAAGTCTGAAGCCTTATTATTAAAGGTCTGTTTTGAGATTATAAAGCGAAAGGAATTATCCTCTATTTTAAAATATGGAGGATGAAGAAACATCGCTAAAATTATTTTCCGTCTTTTATTCTTTCCCCATTCCACAGCTCATGAACGTTTCTCACTTTATACTGTCTTTGGAATTCTTTCCCGGATTCTGTTCTTTACCAAAAGAAAAAACTTTTCATCCTTTAAGTGGCACAAGGGCTTTATGTTTCCCATCCCGTTGGCCTCTGCAATTAAAAAAATAATTGTAATAACTGAAAACAGCAAATCAAAGAAGTGCTTCGAATGACGAATTAAGCTTGTAAATTGATAGCAGTAAAATACACTCGTCTAGTTGCAATTCATGGCTCTATGCTTGTTGTCCCTCTCTCTCTCTCTCTCTCTCTCTCTCTCTCTCTTCTCTCTCATCCCCTCCTATCCCCCGAACAGTTTTAGGCATTGGATGTAGACCAGGATTTTATTTAGTCAATTCTGTGTAGTATGAATGTCCGCGTGTTTGCTGTTGCATATACATGCTGGTGGGATATTCGCTTTTGCGTTTGTTTCAAAAGTTCTGGTATAATATGTTAAATTGCCCGCTTTTGTATTCATGCCCAGGCACGTGTTTTTCCGCGGTAACTTGAATAATTTGTCGCTGGATAGTGATACATATGTATTTTCTCGGGGTTGCAGCTCAGCTCTGAGTGAATATTGTTTTTAATTACACACACACACACACACACACACACACACACACACATTATTATATATATATATATATATATATATATATATATATATATATATATATATATATATATATATATATATATATATATATATATATATTCTCTTGTATTGTAGTATCCGTTTTGAAAGCGAAAATTGTTTCTAATTATATAGAAAATAAACAGTTTCACAGTCACATTCGCACCTTAATTGCTGTATCTTGGATGAGTCTCTTTGCTGGAAACTTCAAAAACACAAGGCGCTCCATATAGCTAAGTTAAGGCTTACCAGCAGCCTGTCGAACTCGCCTACAAACACAGTGCATTTACTTCTATCCTGCAATCACTCTCGGTGCCTGCATATCAAGCCCTTTGTTTCCAATACCTCTTTCATGCCATCGATCCAGAACTTTTTAGCTCTTCCTCTCCTTCTCCCTCGTGAAAATTCTTTACGGTAAACGATAGCCTTCCATTCTTACTACATGAATAGACCATTTCAAAACACTGTGATCCATCCTTTTGCTTAGTTTGACAATTTTACCACTGCTACGCATCTTCATTTCTCACCACTTTTTTTTCATATGCCACATATAATGCGTAAACAGTTTATCTTTACAGCTTCAACCATTTTTCCTTTAGTCTTATTCAACATCCACACTTCACTCATTTAAAGGAGAGTTGGCTTAACAACACCTTTATACATTACCACCTTGGCTTCCATGAACACTGCAAGTTTATTCCCGATATTTTGCACTCACCATGTTGCCTTCCTCGCTTATACTATTCTGTGGTTCACTTTCTCTATTCTTGCCATCATTCGTTTGTGTTTACTTCCGGATGCCAGTATGAATCGACCTATTGCATTCTTTTACCATCCGTATTAACGTCATGGCTTCATCTTACTCATGTTTAATCTGTATTTTTTTCTCTTGCAAGAAACTGTGCATTTATATGTCTCACCTGCATTTATGTGTATGTGTACAGTGTATGTGTGAGCTTACATTTATGTAGAAGTGTGTTGTTTTCTACGTAATTTTGTATTTATTTACATTGTGTGTGTCTCTATGCGCATTTGCTGTGTAACATTCTTTTGGATAGGAGAATGTTATCCTCATTTGATAATCAAGAATGAATTTCTAAATGAGGGGTAACTTCATTATATGAATTTTCATTAGTATAATTAGAAATAAATTTTTCTACCCTAATTAATTATTTGATTTATGTATTTCTTTTAGTTGGCTGGCTGCTTTTTTAAATTTTTTTATGCCCAGTGATGTGTGTCTGTTTTTGGGTCAGGTGTTGGGAAAACCGAGTATTGTTAATTCAACAGTTATTAGTTTACAGGGTCCATGATTACATTTTGGTTATTGTTTTTATGTAAAGTAGATTTACACACCATTCTTATATATTGTCAGTGGTTGATTGATTGCTTCAACACACTGACTGGCACCGCAAGGTCATCGATACCTATATAACTGGTGGTATATTTATGAAAGCTCATCTACGAGCCGTGGGGAATATAATTAACTATTGTTAGCTTATAACCTTTGCAATATTTTTGACGGGAAGCGCAAAAATCTTATAGTTTACTGCAGTTTATGAGAGACTTGCATGTTATTGCAAAGCTAAATTGTTCTTGGGAGGGGTAACTTCTGACATCTTTATTTTTAGACTTTTGCTTGAGAGATGCCCACAGAAATTTACCTCGTAAATTTTCTGCAGTAGTGGCGCCCTGCAGCCAACTAGAAAGAACTAGATGCAGGTGAAGTGTGAAGCGATGTTTTTTTAACTAATGAGGTTTCTTCGATATTTAGAAAAAACAGAATTTATACAATTGCTTCTTACCCATGGATTTTCCCATTTTTCTTTTCACTTGGAATGCCTTTTTGCTTACCTTTCACTTCTTGCAAATATACTTGTCTTAGAAAAATAAATAAACATAAAATATATAAATAACATTGTTTATTATAAAGAATGCTAAGTTAGTTGGTATTTTCAAACGAATTTTTTAGTTATGGTATTTTCTAGATTTAAAGCTCATTTACGTTGTCTTGCAACAAAACATTTAAATTTTTTCTCTTTTTTTTATTTTCAGATATTTATTTCCTCATAAGAATAATTTTTGTAAATTGTCTTAAATTTTGATTTGACTAGATTTAATAGTTGGATTTTTATGTAAGTTGCTGATTTGATTATAATAGGTTTGTTGATTTTTTTTTATTAATGATAAATGGTGAATTGCGTGGCTCATTGTGTTTATGAATTGCTTTATAAAAAAATGGTTAACTAATCCTTTTGGAAAATGAATTTTTATATTCCAGTACCTTTTGTAAACTATACCGAACAGTGTTCCTTTCTTTTCTTTTATATTTTCGCTTGCGTTTACACTATTCAAAATATTTGAGTATCGTTCAGAAATATTGCCGCCAAGATTTACTTCTGTTGAAGATCGAACTTTTTTGTGTGTATATTCTGTTAGCTGGAAATAGCCTTAGCGGCAGCTGGACAAAAAGCGAAAAAGGATTTGTACTTGCACCCTTTTTTCTATTATTTTCTATTTCTTTTTCCCAGCCCAGAAGTGTGTGATGGTTTTTGAAATATGCAGTATGATTTTCTTCGCCTTTGCATGTTATCTTGCAATGATTTTTTGGCCTATGTTGGAATTTATGTATGATACATTAGTTTATCTTATGGTTGATGGTCTGTTGAAATTGTAATAGAGCTATTTTAAGGAGAGATCTCGACTTACTAACTCAATTTCGACTTACTAACTCTTTTTCTAGATAACCTATAATTAGACTGTTTAGTAACCATTTGATATATATTTGCTACTCACACACAGACACAGAGGCAATACACACACACACACACACACACACACACATATATAGGAGAAAGAGAAAGAGTATATATATATATATATATATATATATATATATATATATATATATATATATATATATATTTATACATATATATATATATATATATATATACATATAGCATATAAATAGTTTCTCTATTTTATCACTGTGAAATTCTATATTTAAATAGGTTCATATTTATTAAAATATTAGTGAAAAGATGAACTTGTATACATAGAGGAAAAAATTATTCTTATTGATACTAGAAAATCATTCACTTAGCTTAACAGCTTGTCAAGTTTATGCGTGTATGTGGGCATGTTTGTGTGTGTATGTGTGTATGTAGCCAGTTCACCCCTAATCTACTGAAACAGGGCATCCAGTCTGAGGAAGATCATGATTGACCTTAACCCTTTCGCTTGTGATTCATATGACAATTACGTCTGTGGGCAGTGGCAGTGACTCGAGCTGTAAGCGTGAAAATGTCTGTACCTGTACTTGTTCCGAGACGCATATCCTCGACAGTTTTCAAGGTAGAGCGCTCAGTTTTGTTTCATTTTGCAGCTTATTACGTATTCTATAAGTAATCTCTTTTTGACGTTTGGATACGCCATTAGTAAGCGAAGGACTTAAATTCGGATGCCGCTCATATACGTCATCAGTAAGCGAAAGGGCTTTCCTCTTCGCCACCTACAGGTATGAAATTCTTGTCTACTCTTACAAACTATGCCCATGAAGTTTGCTTCTGTCATCTCCATTTTGCTGTCTTGGTAAAGCTCTTTGGGCTAAAAACAAACTAAACTTTTTCTTAATTTACTATGGAAATTTGGAATTCTGAATATCATGTTGACGTGTAAAATTTTGTTACGCACAGCTTAGAATTAGTGCATACTTGCCAGTGGAGAGAGAGAGGAGAGAGAGAGAGAGAGAGAGAGAGAGAGAGAGGAGGTCCTGGGGCTGGGCGCACAGTATATGAGTGCATTATAGCAACATTGCTGGCTGAAGGCAGAATTTGTGCAAGAGACTTTGACTACCCACAGACCTTACAGTTCGTCTGGCTGTCCCAGGTCCCTAGTGAGGCATCTGTGATGTTCACTAGAGAATTGCTAATGCATCTCTCCGGGTATATTTTGCATCTCCAACTTGAAACTGACCTTGGATTGGAGAAAAGCTTGGATTGGAGAAAGGCATTAAAATGAAGATAGATCTTTCATGAAGAAAGAGAATGAAAGGGGGGTGAGGAAATTTGACATAAATTACATAAATGACTATTCAGCATTATATTTACGCTAGAACAGGAGGGGGGGGGGGCCGATGCTCTGGGCAGGAGACAAGGCAGACATGTAGCAATAGAGCAGTAAGAGAGATGTGGATTCCAGCTTAGCTGCCCCCTTTCTCTCTCTCTCTCTCTCTCTCTCTCTCTCTCTCTCTCTCTCTCTCTCTCTCCGCCGGTTCTCGTACCGGCTGTCGACAAAATGCAGTTTCATCTATCGGGAATACCGGTCGTTTATTCATTATTTCGAAAATCAACTGCAAAAAGGGAGCGCCGCACCAAAAATAATTGCTTTATTTTACGTGTATGTTTTTCCAGGGAAATTAAATAGTTCAGTTTTATTCTGATACCTTTTGGTTATTTTTCCTTTTGGGGGATATGTGTCTCTCTATAATATATATATATATATATATATATATATATATATATATATATATATATATGTGTGTGTGTGTGTAGTGTGTGTATATATATATACACACATACATGTACATAGGTGTGTATTTATATACATACACATATATATATAATATATATATATATATATATATATATATATATATATATATATATATATATTACATTGACAAAATTTACACACACTAAAAGATGTAATTTGTATTTGAAAATTTCATATTTGCCTCAAAAGAAAAAAATTAATTTTTGCATCAGGAGGCAAAATTGCATATTTACACCAAAAACAAAAATTCATATTTGCATCAAATGACAAAAATTCATATGCGCACCAAAAGACAAAATTTCATATTTGCATCAAAAAGAGAAATTTCATATTTCCACCTTAAGACAGATTTCATATTTGAACCAAAAGACATTACATATTTACACCAAAAGACAAAATTTCACATTTGCACCGAAAGACAAAATTTCATATTTGAACCAAAAGATAAAATTTCATATTTGAATCAAAAAGCAAAATTTCATATTTGCACCAAAGGACAAACTTTCACATTTGCACCAAAAGACAGAATTTTATATTTGCATAAAAAAGCGAAATTTCATATTTCCACCTTAAGACAGATTTCATATTTGAACCAAAAGACATTACATATTTACACCAAAAGACAAAATTTCACATTTGCACCGAAAGAAAAAATTTCATATTTGAACCAAAAGATAAAATTTCATATTTGAACTAAAAAACAAAATTTCATATTTGCACTAAAGGACAAACTTTCACATTTGCACCAAAAGACAAACTTTCATATTTGCACCAAAAGACAAAATTTCATATTTGAACCAAAAAACAAAATTTCATATTTGCACCAAAAGGCAAAATTTCATATTTACATCAAAAAGCAAAATTTCACATTTGCAAGCGGGCGTACATACAGTACATACTCCATTTCCATAACAAGGAGAGGCTCCATAGGATAATAATCAACACAGAGACCACTGCCACATTCATAGTTTGTTCAGTTACGCTACAATATTTTGCATCACTTTAGGAAATATATCGTTCAGATCTTATTTCTTTTTTATATCTCATATATTAATTAGTTTGAGAAAATTTTTTATAATATGAAAATCAGAATCAATTATAACAAGTAAAAAATAAAACTGCAAGACAATTCCTTGTTTTATGCAGGTTTTAAGTATCTGTCCGAATCATTATGAAATATTTCAGTTTGGTTTGATATGAACAGGCCCACCAACCTTGTTATCAGAGAATTGTCTGTATAGAGATCTTTCTGTTAGATGTTATTCGTAGAGTTTGATACATCTGATGTCACCAGATTATCATCTGTTTAAAGATTTTTCCGTTAAAAGTGTGTTATTTTAATTTAGCAAATGGATTTAATTATAAAAAAAAATATTATATAATTTATAAACCTACCCAACTAAATACAGTTCGCTAGACTGAAGGGCGGTAAAATGCAAAAGAGTGAAATTGGTTGGCCTGCCTGTAACGCCGATTTCATTGAGTTTGGTTGCACGATAACTTCTAAATACTACATATGCCAATTTTCATTTTGATATCATAGAAAACTTTGACTAGAAACAGAATATTTATACAAATATGAAGGAGAATTCAGATATATCTGACAAGAAAAGTGCTAATATTGCTTTTGCAAATGAATGGCTTAATGGGAGTCACATAAGCCTAGAATGAATGGTAAGTGGTAAGTCATGTGTGAACGGAGTTATCGGGGCTTTTGGGGGTTACACCAAATTTCAGGATGTGAATAGCATTGATGAACTGAAACTGGCTAGAAAAACCACTGTCATTGAATTATGTATATGGGATAAACGTAATTTACTGTTGTTTTTCTTTAATTGTGTTCGAAAGAATATGGACGTTCTTTAGATGATGATGTTCTTTAATTATATTCGAAAGCATTTATTGAAGTTTCATTAGTTAATATTTTTTTTACTATATGAAATTTTTTAATGTTACGTTTCAACCTCTTGCTCATTATCAGCATTATTTACCACCCATTATGGATGTTCATAATATATGAAAATACGTTATGTTTTTTACCTCATTATGTGGAGTATAAACATTTTCTCCTCAAGGTGAATAATTCAGTCCCAACCATACGGTTTCAGAATTAGGCCAAAAAGAGGCCATCAACACTGGAAATGATCAGCTGTATATTTGCATAATTGGTTATAAAAGAAATACATTATTGATTATGAAAACCCATACCACACAAATACTTAAATAAAAATCATACTGCTTATTATATGATTCCCCGCCTTTCACAGATCAGGCAAGGATCATTAGGCCTAGCCAAACATTTATAGGTTGATATTCAACTCTTTTTTTTTTATATTTTGAGTATGACAAATAAAGAAAATGTAATAAATAGTTTTGTTTTTAACGCTGTATACGCAAAACATATAGGCCTACAAATTTTAAAATAAAAACCCTCTTCAGACCGAAAAAAATGGTGTAGTCCGAGTTGCAGGAATAAAATTATACCACAGTTCCTGAAAAAAAAAATATATACGAAAGAACGATTAAAATTTTAATTTCCTTTAAATGGAATGTTATTTAGCTCAGCTACCAGGATACGCATTGCCCGCATAGTATCCATTAGCGAGTGACTCGTTCGTTTGTTTTATGTCAAGCCAGCCTTGTGCAGGAACGGGTTCTTCCTCCCGCGTAACCATCAACCAAGTGACAGAAACGGTTAGTGACCGTTAGTCTGTCATCATGGCGCATCGTGTGCCTGCGCCGCCTGGCCAAAGTTTGCCAGATCTCTTGAATACTGCCAGATGCCTTTTGTCTGAAACATTAAAGGAACTGATGCAGTGTTTTGTATCCCGATGGTACACTTATACACAAGGTTCATCATCAGTGTATAGAGCCAAACATACACAAAGGTACACTTGCGATTTTTGCATATTAAGCCTCTTCATTTCCAGTACCTCTTGCACAGTATATATTCAACCCTAGCTAGGTCTTCCTCTCCTCCTTGTTAGCACTTCTGTATTAATACAAGCTTTTCTCTAACCTTCCTTTGTTCATTCTTTCCACTTGACCAAACCATCAGAACATAACCATATCCACCCTTTCACCTGCACTAATCTTTCTACTAATTCTTTTACATATCTCCACATTAATAACCATTTCAGTTCTTCTGTCGGGTATTATATTAAGCAAACAGTCTCTCTTATCAGTGTATAAGGATATATATACATACATATATGTATATACGGTATGCATATATACATATATGTATATGTACAGTATATATATATATATATATATATATATATATATATATATATATATATATATATATATATTCATTGTAAAGACCACTTCCGATAGTTACAAAATTTTATATTAAGTTATCTGGGCCACATTGTATTTATATTCCAAAGGGCTAGATCACAAAAATACCAATGACAAATAAGAAATACTCAAGGAGGGATAAAGATGCCACGCAAATAACCAAACAATAATTTATTACAAAAAATCTTGATAAATTAAATTAAGCAGTCCCCGAAAAGAAACTCGTACACTTACAGTACACAAACACCCCTCTCTTTTGCCTATCTAACTCTCATTCCTTAAGTAGAAGGCAAAGAAATTAGGGAGAGGTAGGAATTTACCTTACACACCAGTACGTAAGTGTATCCCATCACACGAAGAATGAGAATCAGGAAGAAGAGAACTTTAAACCTATTTTACAATTAATAACAAATACCAAAAGACAAAATATTTACACTTTACAAAAGTGTACTATTACGTGACGCTGAAACTGGAAACCCCTAAGAGCAATGAAGATAATGATACGAAGATACAATACACTGGTAAGATAAAGGCTGACACACTTCCAGTGACATCCCAAAGAGTGAAAAACTTTACCAGGTGAAAAATTCAGATTAAGCCATTTCATGACCCTGGAGGGCAAGCACGGCAGAAGAGGTGGGCATGGAGCTCCAAAATCACACCCGCAGGTAGAGAAGGGTACGTATAGCTGGTGAAAACACAGCGAGAACCCCGAGGCACAGGAGCCGTAAATCCCAAGATTGGGGACCAAGAAGAAGAATCCCCATGGGTGAAGGATTGGTGGCAAGCCTAAGGGCATTTCACAGGACACCCTCCAAGGTGTGGATCTGTCTTCCAAAGATACTGCCAAAGCAAAGCCGTAGGTCTAGCCATCCTTCCAATGCAAAAGAGTCAAGCGAACTCCTCTATACTCTCCCATAAGGTTCCCACAACGTATGCAAAAACGAGATAACAAGTGAAGGACAGACAAGCTGTCGAACGACTAAAACATGAAAACAACACATGGGGAGGCACCTATTTAAATACAGAAAACCTCAGGTTGGGGGCGAAGACCCTAATTCAGCCGTGACGATAAACAAAGCAAAAGTACAATGTTAAAGCATGAATAATTTAAAGTTAAGAATAATTTACATGTAGTTATTAATATATATATATATATATATATATATATATATATATATATATATATATATATATATATATATATATATATATATATATATACATATACACATATATATATATTAAATATATATATATATATATATATATATATATATATATATATATATATATATGTATATAATTTTTTCTTTTGATGCAAATATGAAATTTTGTGTTTTGGTTCAAATATGAAATTTTGTTTTTTGATGCAAATAATAAATTATGTCTCTCGATGAAATAATTTTGCCTTTTCCCAAAATAACGAGAGTGCCAACGTTATACAACGTAATCTCATGTCAGTTAGAACATTCCCGTATGCAGTGTTTCCCTGGCTAAGTCATTTCATCCTTGGATTCACCCCCATTATACACACGGTAAAAATATCCGATGGTTTTGCTTAAATACAGTTCCCTTGCTTTTGCAGGACGCGTCAGGCTCTGCATACGAAAGCAGATATAAAAAGTTTTCCTGCGTATGCATTTGCAGGCATTTTCTGGTATATGTCACTTTGTGTATATGCTTACATCCATCTGCATTTACAAAGTGACATATGTACATATTTGTAATGTATTTACGTTTGCATCTTTGCAACATCCACTACTGTTGCAAAAACACGGATACAGAAATGTGGCAGGTAGTTGTGAAATGTTGAATGTGCATGAATATGGCGAAGTAGGAAATGATTATATGATAGTAAATTGTTTAGAGAGAGGAAGCTGGAGGATAGGGCTCTTGGTAAAATAAAAGTGAAAGGATCCACTCTTTTGATGTGAGAAGGTCCTTGCGATGTGTGAAAGACAAGAAAAATGTAAGATAAAAGTTTCGTTGAGAGTCCGAATCTTGGCAAGACTGCTTTTTCATGGGAGGAAAAAGATTATGATGGTGGGAGACCTGCATGAACAAGCATGGAACAAAACGAGAGTCGCTTTTGTTGGTTTCCTTGATACGTGTGTGTGTGTGTTTATAGCAAAGATGTTTTACTCACTTTGTTCATGCGCAATCTTTGGCATTTTCCACACCTTATACTCCCATCCAGATGTAAATCAGATCATGTAGACTGTAAAGTGTAGAACGCAAAGAATAATTAAAAAATATATATAATGAAAGGAATGCAACTTAATCAACAATGCCGGTGAAATCTCTTTCCATTTACTATTTTATTCTCTTTACAACCAACTAGTTTAACTGGGTAACAGCTTAGAATAAATTCTTGTACCGATTATCGATTTTGACAGCTTATGAGTTAACACTCGATACTTT
The DNA here is from genome assembly GCF_040412425.1 of Macrobrachium rosenbergii. Classification (NCBI taxonomy): domain Eukaryota; kingdom Metazoa; phylum Arthropoda; class Malacostraca; order Decapoda; family Palaemonidae; genus Macrobrachium; species Macrobrachium rosenbergii. Next base: position 53,857,212 of record NC_089752.1, on the reverse strand, counting down.
TGTATGACAGCGAACGTTTATAATTGAGGCTTATACATCAACGTAACGTTGAACTGAATATTGTCTTGATAACTTGAATTTCTCCTTGATAATAATGAAATTTTATGACCGATTATCGCTCCCACCACTCTCTCTCTCCTTTACTCTTTTTGCTAGTCACTCACAAGTATTTGAAAGAAATTAATTGATTGCAGTATTAAAGAACGGCTGTTTATCCTGCTTTTACTGTGCTCTACTAGAATTCAAAAACTGATGAACTGACTGTTCTTACAATCGAGAATGGGCGAGAGAACCTCTTAAGCTTATATATGTAAATTATTACACTTAAGAACATTTATTAGCTTAAGCTTTAAGCGAACACTAACACGCAAAACATACAGTAAGAGAAGTAGAGCATTTTTTCAGTTTTAAGTGATGTTTTGCTTTTTTTTTTTTTACAGATCCTAATATTTTTCACTGTCATTGTTCGACTAATTGCATTTACGAAGCTCTGTAGTACTGGTGTGTTGGGACTTACAATAAAAGGCGAATAAAATTAACTAGCCATATTTTATCATACGGCTAATTAGAAGCTTCTTTCATGTGAATTAAAGGTAATTATGAGAACATGAAAGGGCTTATTCATTACTTCCTGCTACGCGTAAGTGCCTTTTCCATTAAAAATATGAACGTTTTTCAGCAGAAATATTATGGCTTAGTCTTCCTTATAGTAGTTTTTCATAAGAGGTGTTATTATCTTTGTATCTTGCTTTTGTTTTTAAATGTGTGCTCTTCTAGATACACAACTTTACTCAGAATGGATGTGTTTATGTGAATATCTGGAAGTGGAATTATTGTTTTCCATTTTCATAAAACTTTTTTTCTGTTAATTAGTTCATTTGAAAGCAGCACCTTCATAGGTAATTATGAGCCTTCCTTATAAATACTAATTTTTATCTGGGAACTCAACGTTTAGCCTTCAGTAGAGGGTATAGAGAACACGAAGTATGCTCAGTAATACCGTTAGAAAACTTGATTTTGTATTTGATTTTTTCTGTCTCTCGCATCGTTTTCCCTACTTCCTACAATGTGAGGAACTTTCTACTATTTCAGTGCAAAATATGGAATGAGGAAATATTATTTGATGATAGGGCATTGGAAGTCATAGGAAAGGTACATAAAAAGTTGACCTGACTGAAGGTGGTGAAAATATTCAGTATACTTATAGGCTAGAGAAAGACATTCATTAAATGCTTAGATATTAAGAAGGTGGTTTTTCAAAAGGCTAATTGCACGGGTCAGATATCTGTTAGCAGTTTTTATTACTGTGAGGTAAGGAATTCTGACAGAGTCCTGGACCTGTCATATGCGTCACTGTATTCACGTTAACTACGTAAAACTAATAAAAAATTTAGATGAACGTAGTAGACGTAAATTTAATGTTGATGGAGTCTTATAAAGTGAATTTGCAGTTAATAGTGTGATGTTACAGAAGAATATTATGCCACCTTTGCTGATTGACTTTATCTGGATTTTATAATGAAAAAAAGTGGTTGGAGAAGTGCTGCCATCCATCTGGATAGATAAGCCTCGGATAAATCTAAGAAAAACAGAAGTAAAGGGACAAAGTATGCACAAAGTGCCGAAATAACGTGAGATTTAGAAGATCAATAAGGTTGAGTCTTTCAAATATGTAGGAACAGTGATATGCAACACAGGTTATCTTGATTTGAAATTTAGGCAAAGACTAAAAAAGTAAAATCAAAATGAGCATGCTGGGAATATGGTAGAATTGCATACTTAGTGGCGTTATTTTGGTAATTTCTAATGTGTTTATGGACATGAATCATAGTATGACAATGAAACTATATGTAAAAGTGTGTTGATTTGAGAATATAGCTTTAAGAAGAATATTAGGGGTTACATGGCAGGATAGTGAGAAATGATAACATAGGGGAAATTACAGAGGTTCTATATGTTGTCGAAGATGCCCAGACATGCTCTTCGAAATACCTGAGGGAGAATTATACGTGAGAGTGTTAACTGGACGTCTGTGGGCATCAGATGAGTTGGAAGAACCAGACTTGCTTCGATAAGAGCTATAAGACGGGAGGCAGGAGATAACTGAAGATTCATAGACGATGAGCACAGGAAAGACATGAGCGGTTGCATTCCACGTGGCATTTGAGGGAATGATGATGATATTGTTCATCCTCAGTGTCAACATTATTTATCATCGCTATCATCATCATTTTCCATACTGAAGAAAGCGTAACGCGTGTGATATCAGTATATCCTTGTTTTCTTCGTTACAGTTCTCTTTGCCTTAATTACTCTGTCTCCAGTTCGCTTTCATACCTAAATGTAGTAACGGATTATACCTGGATGACCTAATTAAACCGGATTGTGTACGTAAGCTTGGTCACTTACTATAATTGGATCAGGCTATTCAGTAGCGTTGGTTGTTTAGTCCGGATCACACAATAATGGCGAGTTGCTTAATCTAAGTTGGATCTCATAACCCAGTCAGATCATTTGCTTTTCAACTGGATCACGTAACTTTGACAGATCATATGCTCAAACTGGATCACATAACTCAGCTGTATCCTTACTTCAACTGGATCGCGTAACGTAGCTAGATAAATTTCTTGAACTGGATCGTGTTACTCACCGAAACCAGGCGCTTACTTTAACTGGATGTCGTAACGCAGCTAAACAAATTTCTTTAACTGGATCATGTAACTCGCCGGAACCGGGCGCTTACTTTAACTGGATCTCATAACTCAGCTGGATAAAAACTCTTTAACTGGATCGTGTAACTCGCCGGAACCGGATCGCTTGCTTTAACTGGATCGCGGATCCCGTAACTCAGCCAGACCACATACCACACAGAAATGACGTCCTTTGATCGGCGATTAACTCCCTGTGAAAGTCTAATTAATATCCTTCCACATTCAGCGAAGGTTCTTTTAAGCCGCGAGCTTTCGTCAAGTTTAATAACACGGTCGTAAATTACTGGAATAGCTCAACTGCCATCCTGTAACTTTGTATTTTACTTT
>NC_089752.1:53849174-53851674 GCF_040412425.1 Macrobrachium rosenbergii | reverse complement strand
CTCAGCATCTTATGTTAGTCGTTTGATTTCATTAAAAATTTTAAAAACACGTACAATTTTTACATGTCTGTGTGAACTGAGAGTGAGGAAGAGAGAGTTTTATGATGAAACACTCAGATGTACAGTATATGCCAAACGGGAAGTTATGACCCTGAAGCCCCATGGGAGATTCACAGAGGATAGATACACTAATGCTGTAAACGTTTTACATGGGTCTCACCGTTCGCTGAGTTTAAGGAACAAGACATAGGACACACGACACTCACTATATATATATATATATATATATATATATATATATATATATATATATATATATATATATATATATATATATATATATATATATATATATACTGTATATATACACACATATATTGTGTGTTTATTCTGAATGAGCAATTGTGTGAGCGCAAAATTCCTTATGTTGAAAATAACCTAACCCCAATATATTGCAGGTTTTCTGTGTAAGGATTTATTTACCTTTTTATCCGATTGAGGTGAAACTACGTCGTTGATAGAGATGATAACCCAGACAGGAGTTTCATATATAATCCTGTTATCTGAACATTGGCTGTAATGAATAATTGAAGTCTTTTCCTTGCCATAAATAAGTTGATGTGGAATGCTGAGAGGAGATGAACTGGTTGCTTCTGTTTTGTGTTAACATTGGTGGCAGGTTTCTTGATTTTCCTTTTAGTATATTTGCTTGTAATGTTTGGTTTAAAAAAATAGTAGGCAATAAAAATAAACTCTAATCCTGAAGGTAGTGACAGTTCCTCTTCTAAAAGGAATTCAAGTTATGGGTGTCTGCAGATTTATTCCTTTGCTTAATATTTAGTAAAAGATACCCTTCATTTTTTTATTCCTTTTGAAGCGGTAGTTCTTGTTTAAATACTCTCATTCCTGTCCCATTACAGTGGAAACGAATTACTGTAATATGTTTGCTTTGCAATTGACGGTAAATGTCCACATCCGATATCATTGAAGATAATCTAAATTGGCGCAAGCTCATGTTCAGTATCTACCTTTGGTTACAATGATATCGGGTACGGATATTTACCGTCAGCTTTTAAAATACGTATAATAGTTCACTGTAATGGCCATTCAGTTGATTTGCTGTTTACTGTTTAACTGTATGTCACCTAACAACGCGCCATGGCACGTTGCTGTTAAATATTTTATCCTAACCCTTTGTATTCCAGTATTCCTTTGTAATACTCGTGTGGAAATTATTGTAATATCTAGATCTTCTTATGAGGAGATGCAATCATAAACCTCTTATTGGTGTTGTCATATGGATGAATGAGGGTCACATTGTAATCCTCTTTGTTTACATTGTGTTTCGTGTACTGCGGGTTCATAATGCTCGAAAAATCTTTTTAGAATTCTTTCATTTAATCCCCCATTCGTAACTGTGTAAAGGAATCTTTCCTTTTCACCCTTTCATTCTTGTTTTACCTTGTCTTCTTTAAGTTCTGAATTCTCTTACTCTCGTGTAATTCCGTTCTGTGGCCGTGAAATTGAATCTTTCCTTAATAGTTGTTCTTTTTTGTTCCCTTACATTTTTTCATATGTGTTTAGCATTGCATTCTTTATGCTTTGAATTCTTGTAATTTTAAGTAATCCCTTTTCGTATTTGTGCTCGTAGATCTTTCCTCAGTAAAAAGTTGTTTTTTTACCATTAATTCTGATTTTACCTCATACTCTTTTTATATCGAGAATTCATATATTTTCCCGTAATTCCCATTCGTAACCGTATGCTTAATATTCCCACGTTGTCTCTGAATCTGCATCTCTAATGAAGTCCCCCGTGGTATCGTCAACCGCTAATTAGCGAATATTATCTCGCTGGAAGGCCTGTTAGCGATGGATACATTAGTCCCCGGTGATTTGGTTAATTGGTTATGAATATCATTTTCCTTTTCATGATTGAATTCACGGATACAAGATGGGCTTCCGTTGTCATCCTGTCATCAGCCAGACTGGAATTATGCTGCCATATTTCAAGCTGAAATTAAGAATTCTCATTTAAAAAAACTTTATTGTATAGCATTGTTGTTGCCGTGAGCACTGATTAGACTCTAAATAGGTTTCTTTCATTTGCAGTGAATTGTAAAAATTTTTTTTTTTTTTCTAATTGAGAAATAATTTGTTACATGAAGGATGTTGTATTTTATCATTATTTTGATTTTATTCTTCACCTTATCTTGATCCCTTTCTACAGTTATAAATATCACCAAGACCTCAAAATGAATGACTTGATATACTGTACTAGGTGCCCGACTTGTTTTAATTCCTACGGTTTTACATCATATAACTTTTTTTTCCCTGTTAGATAACTTGTGAAATCTTTTGTAACCTGCGAGTAACTTATTGGTACTGTAAATTGAAACAGGAACTTTGTAAATTGTTTGTGGTCTTAGACGCATGAAATGTTATAAGAAATTTCCTTTTGTTCTGTATTTATTACGATGATGAATACCTCCAGTGACTTGAA
>NC_089752.1:53844174-53846674 GCF_040412425.1 Macrobrachium rosenbergii | reverse complement strand
AGGGCATGTCCAAGCCTTCTCCATGTCCCTTTCATCATTATCTCATTTGCTTATGTAACAGCTGTAATTTCCTCTATGATATCATCTAGCTCTTCTTCCGCCATGTGACTCCTAACATTCTTCGTAAAGCTTTATTTTCATATCGAAAAAATCATTTAGATATAATTATTTTCGCTTTCTTACCATGGTAGATATAATTATTTTCGCTTTTAGCATGGTAGATATAATTATTTTCGCTTTCTTTCCATGGTAGATATAATTATTTTCGCTTTCTTACCATGGTAGATATAATTATTTTCGCTTTCTTTCCATGGTAGATAAAATTATTTTCGCTTTCTTACCATGGTAGATATAATTATTTTCGCTTTTCTTTCCATGGTAGTATAATTATTTTCGCTTTCTTACCATGGTAGATATAATTATTTTCGCTTTCTTTCCATGGTAGATATAATTATTTTCGCTTTCTTACCATGGTAGATATAATTATTTTCGCTTTCTTTCCATGGTAGATATAATTATTTTCGCTTTCTTACCATGGTAGATATAATTATTTTCGCTTTCTTTCCATGGTAGATAAAATTATTTTCGCTTTCTTACCATGGTAGATATAATTATTTTCGCTTTCTTTCCATGGTAGATATAATTATTTTCGCTTTCTTACCATGGTAGATATAATTATTTTCGCTTTTACCATGGTAGATATAATTATTTTCGCTTTCTTACCATGGTAGACATAATTATTTTGGCTTTCTTACCATGGTAGATATAATTATTTTCGCTTTCTTACCATGGCAGATATAATTATTTTCGCTTTCTTACCATGGTAGACATAATTATTTTCGCTCTCTTACCATGGTAGATATAATTATTTTGGCTTTCTTACCATGGTAGATGTAATAATTTTCGTTTTTTTACCATGGTAGATATAATTATTTTCGTTTTCTTACCGTGGTAGATATAATTATTTTCGCTTTCTTACCATGGTAGATATAATTATTTTCGCTTTTAGCATGGTAGATATAATTATTTTCGCTTTGTTTCCATGGTAGATATAATTATTTTCGCTTTCTTACCATGGTAGATATAATTATTTTCGGTTTTACCATGGTAGATATAATTATTTTCGCTTTCTTACCATGGTAGATATAATTATTTTCGCTTTCTTACACCATGGTAGAACATAATTATTTTGGCTTTTCTTACCATGGTAGATATAATTATTTTCGCTTTCTTACCATGGCGATATAATTATTTTCGCTTTCTTACCATGATGACATAATTATTTCGGCTCTCTCTTACCATGGTAGATATAATTATTTTGGCTTTCTTACCATGGTAGATGTAATAATTTTCGTTTTCTTACCATGGTAGATATAATTATTTTCGCTTTCTTACCGTGGTAGATATAATTATTTTCGCTTTCTTACCATGGTAGATATAATTATTTTCGCTTTTAGCATGGTAGATATAATTATTTTCGCTTTGTTTCCATGGTAGATATAATTATTTTCGCTTTCTTACCATGGTAGATATAATTATTTTCGCTTTTACCATGGTAGATATAATTATTTTCGCTTTCTTACCATGGTAGACATAATTATTTTGGCTTTCATACCATGGTAGATATAATTATTTTCGCTTTCTTACCATGGCAGATATAATTATTTTCGCTTTCTTACCATGGTAGACATAATTATTTTCGCTCTCTTACCATGGTAGATATAATTATTTTGGCTTTCTTACCATGGTAGATGTAATAATTTTCGTTTTCTTACCATGGTAGATATAATTATTTTCGCTTTCTTACCGTGGTAGATATAATTATTTTCGCCTTCTTACCATGGTAGATATAATTACCATGGTAGATGTAATTATTTTCGTTTTCTTACCGTGGTAGATATAATTATTTTCGCTTTCTTACCGTGGTAGATATAATTATTTTCGCCATCTTACTATGGTAGATATAATCATTTTCGCTTTCTTACCGAGGTAGATATAATTATTTTCGCTTTTTTACCATGGTAGATATAATTATTTTCGCTTTCTTACCATGGTACATGTCAGTATAATACACATCGGGCACGACTTATGTATAAACTTTCTTTCGTAAAAGATTTCAGTCTATTTGATTTCCAATTCTTATTCAGCTTGGACACTTTGATTTGCCTTTTCTCGGCTTTACTAAATTCAAACTCCAGAGAACCTGTACTGGATTTCATTGTTACCAGATATTTAAAGGATTCGCCCTTATCTCTCCTTTCTGCTTCTAAAGTTATTTCATCCTATTATGCGCACTTCATTGCTTATGTTTTTCTTATGTATGGTTATTCAAATAAATACCTTATCAAGGTCTACAGGTAATTCCTGTTTCATGTACAAATACTATTCTTTACCCTGTACTCAGTGAAGATATAGTTGTACTCTTCATGTAGAACGAATCGGAATTATGATTTTCATTTATATGTACCTTTATTGTGGAATTGGTTTTGTATAAGCAAAG
>NC_089752.1:53804174-53839174 GCF_040412425.1 Macrobrachium rosenbergii | reverse complement strand
TATTTGGGAATCCAGATACTTTTTTTATTTATTTGCGTTTGTACGTCTGTGAATTCTTTGTCAAAATATCATCTTGGCTGGAAATCCCACTTGGGCAAAATCAGCCGTCTATATTTTTGTATATTCGAATTAAAATTTGCATTTCCTTTTTTATCTGATTTTCGGTACTTCTCTTCCAGTTGCGCTGATTTCCAATTACTATTCCAGCGATAAAAAAGAGGAATGCTTTTTTTTTCTTTATGGATAACGCGGTGCGATTCTTTATGAAGGATGCCAAAAATTTATCACTTCCACAGTAAAGGGAAATTTCGAATCAAACGCCTGAAATATATTTACGCAGTCTGAAATGGAACTTTTTATACGGATTTTCCCTCTCGCGCGATGCATTCTTTCATTACTTTTTCCGTCTTGATTTCTTTTTCCTATTTCGTCTTTTTTCATCATCAAAAAGGACATTCAATACAGTATTCCCTTCTCGTTTCTTGCCTCTTTGCCGCAGTCTTTCTGATTTGTTTCTCAGTTACCTAAGCATATACAGTATATATATATATATCTTCTTCTTCTTTTTCTTTTAACGTGCTTTTATTCCCATTTTTGTATGGGGTAAGCACGATGCCTTCTTTTTGAAGGACTTTTTGATTTGGCTTTGGGGTAGACCTGTGGTCTCGATCGGCTGCCCTGCCTGACATCGCTTAGACACCGGTACGTATGTTTCGTATCATACCAGACCCAACGCCCTTTCTTCCCAGCAGCGAGAAGTTATTGCGCGGGTATGGCGAGAGTTCGAGACGTGTGAGATGTTTGTTATGTTTTTAGGTGTTGTAGTGGCTTTGTTTTTGTGTGTATTTAGTCTGTAACATCCATTTGCTTTTTAAGCAAACCTATCCGTTGATTATATATAATCCCGGATGTCTACACGGGATAGCAAAGTGTCTGCCTCTCTGATCAGCCGCTTGGGATTGAACCCGCGCCACAGACCTCTACAAGTCAGAAGCTGCTGCTGTAACCGACTGAGCCATCGAGGGCTCTGCAGTATATATATATATATATATATATATATATATATATATATATATATATATATATATATATATATATATATATATATATATATATATATATGTGTGTGTGTGTGTGTGTGTGTGTGTGTGTGGTTCTGTATAAATAGTTAACATTTTGTATATAAATATTAATAATAATGTGTTTTTCATTAGAGGAATTTAGACTTACTTAAGAAAGTTTAGAGGTTTAAAATTTTACTAAGATAAAAATTCAGATAGTCTAAGCTGCATGACATATTCTTGTAGTTTTGTTTATTCATGACAGTTTAACCCCAAAGTATTTTGCGTTTAGTTATATGTTTTTGTATTCTTTGCCCTTTAATTGAGTACGTACAATCACGCCAGTGTAATGCCTGGGTATCAGAGAGAGAGAGAGAGAGAGAGAGAGAGAGGCTGTATTTTTTTCTGGAGAAATCTTGGTCATTTCATATCTACATAATTTTATAATAGCCGCCACATCAAGCCAGTTTTCTTATCTCAAATTATGCAATTCACTGAAGTTTTCCATACTTCTTCCACTGATACTTTTGAAGCTCTGGTGAATTTTTCTTTTATACTTATTTATGCATTATAAGTTAAATTGTCTTTGCTATGAAGTGGCTAAGACAATTACATTATCATCTAGAGAGGCCGGGTTCGATTCACGAACGAATTGGAAAGATTCAGAAACGCCCAATAGAGTCCATAACTTCTATTTTGAAATAAGCCGTGAGTTATGTACCTAACAATCAGTCGACGTTGGTGTGTCTCAGCTAAGTGGAGCAGGGTTTATTGCTGTTTGTAGTGCAGAGATATATGAATTAAAAATGCTTTTTAGATATGAAGGATGAACCTTTTGAAATCTTCCCATTATGATTACGGGATAATGATAAGTAATTTTGTTCTGCACTAATATATACCCACATAAGTGTTTTATAACAATTTTCAAACAATTACACACACACACACGCACTTTATATATATATATATATATATATATATATATATATATATATATATATATTATATATATACAGTATATGTATATATATATATATATATATATATATATATATATATATATATATATATATATATATATATATATATATATATATATATGATTCTATTTTATTTTCATTCCCTCTTTATCCAGTTATCGTGGAGAGTGGTTTCTGTTTCACAGTATAAAACCGATTAGAAAAAGGGGAGGGGAACACTGCAGGGAAGGGGACAACAATAAAAAGAGCGAGAACAACAGGGATTGCATTAAATAAGGTATTGGATAGAGTTAAGTACGCCCTGCTAGACGAGGAATTGTTGAGCAATCCTAGGGGTTGCAATGCAGAGAGAGAGAGAGAAAGAGAGAGAGAGAGAAGGCGAGGGAGAGAGAGAAAGAGAAAGGAAAAATTAAAAGGTAAGTGAGCGATAGGATAGGTTGCTGCGGCTGTGGCGAATGAAAGAAACAGGAACTTGTTATAAAAGACAAATGAAAATAAACGAAAGAAATTTAACGTTCCTGGTCGATAGGAGAAGAATCTTTCAGGTTACAAAATGGAATCGAGGAGGAGAATGCTGTGGCCGCTCCGTTTCAGACGGGAAAAGAATTAGGATATGTTGGTGACGGTGCAGCACGGTAGGGCGCTGTGAATTTGTTATATTCGGACCAGTGGTTGTAGTCAGTTGTTCTTTGCCGGTGATTTTACTTTACTTGGCTGGGGTACTGAAACTCTGTCCTTTCTTCCGTTTTGGTCATAGAATTCTCATAATTAATAAAAGTACCGACCCCGTATTGGGGTAGTGCCGTTAGTGCACCTCGTGCGATGCACTGTAGTCATTACTTCAGGTTCTTTGCAGCGTGCCTTCAGCCCCTAGCTGCAGCCCATTTCGTTTCTTTTACTGTACCTCCTTTAATATTCTCTTTCTTCCATCATACTTTCCACCCTCTCCTAACATTTGATTCATAGGTTTTACTGCGAGTTTTACTCCTGTTACACCTTTCAAACCTTTTACTGTCAATTTCCGTTTCAGCGTTGAATGACCTCATAGGTCCCAGTGCTTGGCCTTTGGCCTAAATTCTATGCTCAATTCAATAAAAGTACCGAGGAAACTTAAAATATTTTTACTTTTCGGTTTTGAATGGCAGTCTAAATTATTGTTGTATATAGTGTGGAAGCTATAAGGTAGCAGATACTGGAAAGGGGTCTTTTGTGTGTGTGTGTGTGTGTGTGTGTGTGTGTGTGTGTGTGTGTGTGTATTAGCGCTGGCATGAAGGCATTGCAAAAGATAATTAATACAAATAAAGAATGAGTTTTATATTTTCGCATTTTTTTTTCAGAATTTGCTGTGGAGTTAGTTACTGTTGCCTACTGAATAGACAGAGAAATAAACAAGGTATCAGAATGGTTCTTTATAGCTGTGATTGCACTAAATATATTTTGAAATGCTTATCTAAAACATTTTGCTTCCTTTGCTTTGGCGATCTATTATAATTTCTTCTATTTCTCAGTGCCTTGGAGAGAGAGAGAGAGAGAGAGAGAGAGAGAGAGAGAGAGAGAGAGAGAGAGAGAGAGAGAGAGAGAGAGAGAGAGAGAGAGAGAGATTCACTCTGGGTCTTGCAGCAGTGACAACCTTTCCGTCGTTATAACGTGACCTTTTGAAAGTTCACTGAGGTCGGTGACTGCAGTCAGGCCGAGGGTCCAGATCTTCAGAAAAAGGCTTTTTATGATTCATGTAAGGTGCTGTTGGAGTTCGTCTGTGAAATGGTTTTTGGACGTTATTGCACGTTTTCCTCATTTTTCTCTTTCTGTCACACACACACTTACACACACACACACACACACACACACACACACACACACACACACACACACACACATATATATATATATATATATATATATATATATATATATATATATATATATATATACACACACATATACTGTATATATATATATATATATATATATATATATATATATATATATATATATATATATATATATATATATACATACACACACATATACTGTATATATATATATATATATATATATATATATATATATATATATATATATATATATATACATTTATAAATGTGTGTGTATGCGTATGTGTCTGTTTGTGTTTACAAAAGTAAAGAACATTCAGTTTTACATGCCATGAACTCGACTTCCAGAAGACCAACACACCGTGCTTCTGGATTTTGGACACACTATCGTAGTCGCAAAGATTATTGTAATGTTGGGGTCACTCACAGCAGCAGGAAGAACAGAAGCAGAAGCAGAAGCAGGAGCAGCAGCAGAAGCGGCAGATTGTCGGGAGCCGTGTCATGGGAAAGGCGCAGGGCGAATAAAGTCCAGCAGGAGCTAGAATCGTGGCTCGGAGGCGGCATTTCGCATCCGAATACAAAAGCACGCCAGGATGTGACGGCTGGGGAAATGAAAGTGGCTCTCTGGCTCTCTGAGTAGCGGGGGATGGATTGTCTTGGCGTCAGCCCAGTTCCTTCATATGCATTGCATTCAAGCAGGGCGTTTCGCTGTTCATGTATGACGCGCAACATGTTTCCTTGAATGCCGTCAATTTGAGCGTTACTTTTTTTTTGTTAACTCAGTTGTTTAAAATTTTTGAGTTTTTGATAAGAATCCGGAAATTAGTTGAAGATTTTTAATTTTTATGACCAGGGCGTTTTGGGGTTTATGATGACACACAACGTATTTTCTGAGTTTTGATTAAAAAATTACTGATCTCTTAAATATTTTTTTAATTAATTCTTGTATAACTCGTCCCTTTTGCTTCCTTGAAATCATTTATTTGCTTTCTTGCTTAATTATATTTATATATTCTCGGGATAATAATCTTCATTATATTTAGTGAATTGCAATTATTCAGGGCATTTTGCTGTTTATATGCGACTTGCAGCTAATTTTCTTTTCATGTAATTTTGATGGACAGCATTCCCGTTAATTTCGAATAACTTTACTTTAATCCTTTATTTACATTTATAAATGATTAAAAAATTTGTTTTTGTCTCTATTTCTTTTGTGTTTTTAAATGCTAGTGTATTTGCTTTGCTTTAACAAGGCGATATGCACCTCAAATATTAGTGGTCTTACTTTGTTATTCATTGAAAGTAGATTAGATCAGAATAAATGGATAGGCGGTTTTGAATTAGATAGCAGTGTCACCTTTTAAATGCACTATTTAATCAGTACGTGATTAATAGTTCATTGGTGTTAGAAGATCCACAGATTTACCTTATTTGCCAAGAGTATTTTCAGCTATCATTCAGGTGACTTTGCTTGAACTTGTAAATAGGAAATTTGAATATAAGTGTGATAATTTTTACCTCATGTTCAAAATTTTCACTAATTGTTATGATGGTTCGAAAAAAAATGACTAGCCGGTTTATTTGAACGTTTCATTTTGTGAATGGGCACTTTTCTTAACCGCTTTTAATTTTTTTTTTTTTTTTATAAAATTTAACTTGACTTGGAAGTATAAGGTACCAGTTCAGTATTTTTTTCCCTTAATGATACATACTGAAATAAATACATCGAAAAGGAATTTCATTTCCCTGAAGAATATAGGAAGTTCTTAAGAAAACGCTTTTACCGCGGCAGGTTATAGAGAGAGAAAATAAAAGAGAGAGAATCTGCGGTAAGTAGGCTAAACATCGACATCACTTGTAGATGCGAGCACTGACTCTGTTTCTGGCACCCAACAAGATCAAGTCGGGTTGGCTAAGCATGACAATAATGCTTAACCACCATAATTCAATTCTCCGGGCTCGCGGGTCCTCCCCTCACCTAGCCTCGGACCTCCGACCCCCACCCCACCTCTTTGCTCGGGCAAAATGGAAAAGTTAGTCTAGTCTAAGCCGAGCCCGGAATGGAAGGGCTTTTAAAGATTCAAGGAGGTAGTAGCTGTAAAAAGGAGAAAAAGGGGAGGGAGGGAGGAAGGGAGGGGGACCGGCTAAAAAAGAATATAGAAGGGAGAGGGGAGAGAACTTGGAACTTTCGGTTTGTGCTGAGATTTTCAGATTACGTTATGTGGTTGCTAAAGCGAGAACAAAGTGCCAAGGATCCGTCTGTCTTTGCGGCATTGCCAGCTCTCAGTTGTGTAGGCGGGGAAGCGATGGCACGATTTGATTTGATTTGCGGGAGAAAAAAAAAAAAAAACAAAGGTAATTGCACTGTAGTAAGGGAGTCCGTGATTTAGGTTTTTCAGTGGTGTGTTTTTTAGTTTTCTGTAAAAGAAAGGTATTGAGATGGCTATATATCTGTACGTGCGCACTTTTTCTGTCCACCCACAGATCTTAAAAACTGCTGAGGCTAGAGGGCTGTAAATTGATATGTTGATCATCCACCCTCCAATCACCAAACACAACCAAATTACAGCCCTCTAGCCTCAGTAGTTTTCATTTTATTTAAGGTTAAAGTCAGCCATGATCGTGCGTCTGGAACCGCCATAGGTGCCAACAACACAAACCCCCACCGGGCAGTGGCTGAAAGTTTCATGGGGCGCGGCTGAAAGTTTCATGGGCCGTGGCTGAAAGTTTCATACAGCATTATACGCTGTACAGAAAACTCATTTGCGCCGAAGAAACTTCGGCGCATTTTTTACTTGATTTATGTAAGGTTACCTACAAGAATATTTTTTCACTGTATACAGTATATATATATATATATATATATATATATATATATATATATATATATATATATATATATATATATATATATATATATATAAATATATATATATATATATATATATATATATATATATATATATATATATATATATACATATATATATCTATAAATATACGCCTTATTTTATTATATATAATGAAAATTAGATTTTTATGTTCATTCATTCACATAATTTGACTAAATATTTAGCACTTATCTTTATCATAGAAATACTTATTTGTATATTTAATTTGTCAGAAGTCGTATCACTGAATTTGTTTTGTAGCTCCTCATCTCATCGTCCGTTAGTTGTTTATCTGCCTCGTTCTCTTTCTCTCACTTTATGGTTCGGATTCTAATAATGTTGTAGTTTGCAGCTTGTATGAGCAAAGGAAATATTTTTAATTTCTTTCTTTTTTTTCAGGTAAGATCCCATCTGTGAGGTTATGGTAACAGAACTTTCGCCTGGAAATACGGTAGGGCGAAATTAAAAGTTGAAAGCAATATATATTGTTTTCGAAAAGACATTTATTCACCACTTGTTTCTGTTCTTATTTTCCTTTTTTTTTCTGCATCAGATTTTCTGCAAAACGAAAAATTACTTTTGTAGCCAAGATTTTCGTATCTGGAGGCCAACCTTTTCAAGTCTACTTTTTTTCTCGCTTCTTTCTTTTCGAAAGCCCACTGTGCTTACATTTACTCCAGACTCAATTGAAACTGCATACAGTTTAGTTCAGCGTAGATTTAAGAAGTGTGGGTGCTTGATATTACTGACCTTGTATTTATATTGAAACAAACCAAACTACGATCCTGTAACTCATCTGTGTGAAATTCTGGATTTGAAGCAATATGATTCATTCCTTTAATTCTTGATGGATTTTCTTCCTCAGCGATGCTTCGCAAATCGAGAAAGGGCTTGAATGTGACGTTAATCATATGCTGATTAAATTTCGCTCAAGCGTTTATTACTCATCGGATGTTTGAGAAAAGATAGATACATATATACATCGGCAATCTTTGAGAGAAACGCAGGTATGCAGTGAGAGGGGAAAAGGGAAACAGATATAGCAGGAGTGGGTAAAGAAAAAAGGGAGAAACCCATTTGCCTTTTTTATTTGTCTTTTTTTTTTTTTTACTAATTCTTTCACTTGCTTGTATATGTTTGTTCATTCCTGTTAAATTGAATTGTGTCTTGTGCTCCCTTTTTTCACTGTACAGAAAATATTCGGGTTTTCCTGTCAATATTTACATGTTATTCAGTGGTATTATATGCAGTACTGATAATCTTTTAATTGCAAATGCTATCAAAGACTGAAGGGAGAGCCCTAAAATGAAATGAAAGCATCCAAAGAGAGGGTATTTGATGTTGTTAGGAAGAATATAAATTCATGAAAACGAGATGCAAATACCCATAGGTAGGTACACATACGCATTTGCATGTAAGCACTGAGTATGTAGGTTTTGTCAAGTATGCGTATGAGAGAGAGAGAGAACCTTTAAATATTTTTGTTATTGGCAGATTAAGCAAATCTCTCTCTCTCTCTCTCTTTCTCTATCTCTCTCTCTCTCTCTCTCCTCCTCCTCCTCCTCCTCCTCCTCCTCCTCTCCTCCTCCTCCTCCTCCTCCTCCTCCTCCTCCCCTGTCTATATTATCACTTCCACCGCTGCTAATAAAGGAACAAGTAAAACTTTCTCTTTTTCCCCAGCATCAGCAGTTGGATGGAATTTTATTCTCGCATTCTGAAAATTAAAGTGAAATAGAAAATGCATATGGTATGAAGGAAGATCGCTGTAGGGTTTGAATACATTTGCTCTACCTGCGATGAATTGTTAATCTGATATGCATTTTTATTCATTTGTTTTACTTGCGTATCTGTTTGCGTTGGTATGCATATACATTTTGTGGGATGCTTTAGCTGTACCAATAAACCTTTTCAAGGAGAGAGAGAGAGAGAGAGAGAGAGAGAGAGAGAGAGAGAGAGAGAGAGAGAGAGAGAGAGAACGTGGGGTTGATTGAAAAGTGTGGTAGCGGGAACGTGCGGTATACATTTCTTATGTATAATTTAAAACCAGAGGGTTGGCATAACACTGCCATTGTAGTAGAATGTTTCTTATCGTATAGTCATGAGGCGCTGTGATCCATGCTTTTAAAGTATTATCATTTACCACTTATAGATTCGTCTTCTCTTTAAAAAAAAACGAATTTGAAAAATCAATATGAAGTGAAATAACCAACTTGTTTTTCCTTATATATTTTTTTTTTTCGTCCCAGACCGTCCTTATTTTTTTCCCCCGTCGCTTCCACAAATTGGAAAGCCATTAGCATCTTTAGGTCGTTGTAGGGGAGAGGTGTTTCTGGGGGACGACGGGACAGGGGCAGGAAGGGTGGGGGAGATGGAAGAAGGGGTTAGAGAGATTTAAAGAAAGAGGAGGGGCGATGGCTGGTCGAGAAGAGGGAGAGAGAGAGAAGATAATAGGTTCTCTTTAGGGGAATTTAGTGTTAAAATGGTGGCTAATGTTGTTATCATCAAGCTGTCTTCAGGGCCTTTCATCAGTCATAGAAGGCCTTTTGCTTCTTCTCCGGTCCATTAATTTCCTCTCTTTTATGTAATGGAAAGAACCTTTACTCCTCGCATGGCCGAGTTTCACTTCGATCGCAAAATCCACACAAGATGGAGAAAAGGTTCAAAAATAACTACGGTAACTGACATACGCACCTGCAAGTGGACATCTTTCATTGTCTGCGTTTTCTCGACTTCTTGATTTCCTCCGTTTTCCCCACGTGCACCTATTCTATTGCTTCTTTGTTTTTATTAAATGGAATTAAACAGAATTATTCGTGAAAGAACACTCGTGACGTCATCATCACATGTGTTTTTGAATTACTGATGGGACAGTAGTTAGTCCTCTACCGTTTTGGTTAGTATACTTCATTATCTACCATGTTTTGTTTGCACTAGTTACTCATTTTCTATTAGTGCATGTAGCTTACCTCTTTACATCTTGAAATAGGAACTCGACATACCTCTTTTAATGCCACCATCGCCATGCAATGCTTGATCCTGTAATATGAAGAGTTTTAGGCTGATTCATCCCTTCAAGTGCCTTTAATTCTTGTGAATGCCTAAGCATCTGGACGTGCGTGGTTCATATTAGGTATCGTGATTCATGTTATTTTTGTGTACTGGAGTAAGGATCGGTATATCGATGCCGCATTCCTATTAGTACCTTCTATCTTCTGTGTGATGTAACATGATAAGTTTTAGTTTTCTGTGAAAGAAAACTATTGGGATGGCTATTTGTCTGTCCGTCTGCACTTTTTCTGTCCGCCTTCAGATCATAAATACTACTGAGACTAGAGGGCTGCAAATTGGTATGATGATCTTCCACCCTCCAATCATCAAACATACTAAATTGCAGCCCTCTAGCCTCAGTAATTTTTGTTTTATTTAAGGTTAAAGTTAGCCATGATCGTGCATCTGGCACCGCTATAGGTGCCAACAACACAGGTCACCACCGGGCCGTGGCTGAAATTTTCATGGGCCGCGGCTGAGTTTCATGGGCCGTGGCTCAGAGTTCACACAGCATTATACCTTGTACAGAAAACTCGATTGCGCCGAAGAAACTTCGGCGCATTTATTACTTATTCTGTTTTGTGGTCAATGCTTATTTGACCTATTATTCAACTGACCAAACTTTCGTTTAACAGATTTGAGAGAAATGAGATATTTTGCAAATGACTTATTTTACCTTTATTATATTGTGACTAAAGGCTCTTTCTTTTGAACTGTGAAGAGCAGTAATAGAGGAACTGTCTCAAGTAAATCGTCTGCAAGAGATATTTCTGAAATGACGTTAAAATTCAAGAGCTTGTGAAAAGGATCAAGGGTAACCAGTTATTATAGCCTGTACGCCAAGTAAGTGTCATATAACCAAGTTGTCTTATAACTATTAAATTCGGAAAGAATTTTGCCCTCATGCATCAAGTGAAGCATACGTAGTTATACTGCGGCAATTCCGATTTCTAACACTACGTTACAAGGCAAAAGCTTGTTTATTCAGACTGACTCTGTGACAAGGCAAAAGCTTGTTTATTCAGACTGACTCTGTGACAAGGCAAAAGCTTGTTTATTCAGACTGACTCTGTGAATGCCCATTTTCCCTAGGCTGTGTATTCCAGAACTTGATTAACGACGTTTATTGAGTGAACTTGTCTCCATCCTTTCATTTTTCCACACTCTCAGGTTAGGGTTACGTGAAGAGAATTCATTTATTAGATAGTGTACAACTAAAATATACACCATTGTTTACTACAGGCAGATTAAGCTGGCGTCATGATGGAATCCTTCTTAAATAATATACTGCATACTGAAGTTTGACATTTTGATAACTGAGCATAGCGCACGCGCGCGCTTGTATGTGTGTGTGTGTGTGTCTGAGAGTGCCTGTGAGTGTGTGTGGAAGAGAGAGAGAGAGAGAGAGAGAGAGAGAGAGAGAGAGAGAGAGAGTACTTCAAAAAGACCAGAACAATGAAGTTAAACATCTGATCATATAAGCGCTGCAAGCGATGTCCATCAGCCCTTTTTCCCCGCGTGGCCTGTAAAGCATTAACTCGCCAGGAGACATGACGTAATTTTGGATTTTTCCGATATTGGTTCCTAAACCCTCTCAGGAGCAGGTCGGCCACGTCGTAAATTCCTCCTATGAAGTTGAAACAGAATGAGAGCGGCTCGATGAAAGATGGGATCTTCCCTTTCATATAGTTGATGTTATTGAAAGGAATTTCAAATCGTTACAGTGTGCCTGGGCGGTTACTTTTTTTTTCTTTTTGGTGCAGTGAATCTCACTGCACAGTGCTGTGTTTGCTTAATTTAAAAGTATTTTTTTGTTATTTTTACTGAATCAGCTTTTTCTCTGCTGTGTCGTTAATTTAAAAGTATTTTTTTGTTATTTTTACTGAATCAGCTTTCTCTGCACTGTGCTGTATTTCAAGCGTACAGTGAAGGAATTAAGGACAATATAACATAATCCTCTGAAGTAAAAATATTGAAATACGAATTTATTTTCTTTCGTTTTGAAATTTAGTGCTAATTTGGAATTACCTTAATTTATACACACAATGACGCACACACACATGTAGATATATACAGAGTGTGTGTGTATATATATATATATATATATATATATATATATATATATATATATACATACATACATATACATATATATACATGTATATATATATACATATATACATATATATACATATATACATATATACATATATATACATATATATATATATATATATATATATATATATATATATATATATATATATATATATATATATATATATACATATATATATATATATATATATATATATATATATATATATATATATATATATATATACATATATACATATATATATATATATATATATATATATATATATATATATATATATTATATATATATATATATACATATATATATATATACACTTCACCTAGATGTATTTTTTTCCATTAGGGAAGGCGGTTGTAAATATGCTACCTTTCATGTTTTAACAGGTTTCCTTAAGAGAGAGAGAGAGAGAGTCAGTTTAGTATGGCCATCTCAAGCTCACCAACGTCAGGTCTCCTTTCTCCTTCGCGTTCCACACCTCCATCTTTCCCCTTTCTCAGTTTTTGTCTTGGGCGATGGGAGAGAAGGGAGCCTTTTCCGTTAATGACCACCATTGATGGTGCTAATGAGATATCATCAGTGTGCCCCTCCAGTGCCATTCGTCGACGGCGATAGTCGCTCACCGTAATCACTAATTCTGGGGGTTCTTCAGGCGCTGCCCTGACAGGTGGTTAAACAGTGAGTGTATGTCTCCCGGACCAATTGGAAACTCGTTACCAACTGCTATTTCTCACCAATAGGAGGCGTTGGAAGTTTAGTGGTCACTCGTTTGCCTTCTTCATATTGAATGAGGATGACATTCCTCCGTCTTACCTTCTGAGCCTTCGGTTGTAGAAATTGATGCTTCAGGAGGGCTGCGTTTGGCCGGTTGTTCGTATGGATACTGTTACATGAAAATATCTCTTGGTATATGTGTTATTTCCGATGATTTTCTCTTTTCACTTTATTTTGTGTCAGAGAATTTCAGCTGAATTTCTACTCCTATTTAATACAAAATTTTATAGACAGAAATTATATATATTAGAACGAAGCAACAGAGGACTCTGAAATTTGAATTTACCTTTTACTTGTAAATCAGTTTTTTAGGATTAAAACTGATTTCCTCGTTTAGTTTTCTCTCTTCACAGTATTGCTTATATGTATAGCAAATAAAACTTACATGCCCAAATAAACCCTACTTACTCTAGTTTACAGTTTACCCATGAGGGTAACGTGTCTATCAGATTGTCGTTTGTATCGTATTTTTTATGTGATAGCTGGTAAGCTTTCTTGAGGCAAGAGAAGCTTAAGCATCGGTTTTGGGGCGACTGATACCATTGACGGTGTTGTAGGTTGTCTCTAGATTTATTTATATATCTGGCTTGCTTGATAACCAACTCAGAGGTTTGATACTTGTTAGAAAAGTTGAACTAAAAGCATTGTTCTTTGAGAAATGAAAGTTATAGTTTATTATTAGTAAGATATAAAGAATCACGAACGTGTTTAATAACCCTGCGATCTTTGTTAATTTGAATGGTACGCGACCTCTGACCCATCTGAAATCTTGGTTAATCACTCTTTTTATCTGCTAAGCTGAAAACTTCGTTGCTTATCAAAGTGACTAATTGCAATTCTGGATGGGTTCAAGATTGGCAGCCTGGTAATTGGCTTCATCTTTCGGTCCGATTTGTCTGCTAATCTCATTTTTCCAATTAATGTGCAAATGCGGCCTTTGACGCGGTGTTCTTCAGATAGCAGTTTGTCAACTGCCATTTTGGGGTTCCTGATTGACTTCATTTTCCGCCGGTGCCTCCGCGGAAGTCGTTAGTTTTCCCATTGATGCCTTCAAGCCTTCATTTTCCAGAGATGCCCCCAATAACCATTTCCGTGATTGAATCCCTCCGTCACTTGAAGATTGATGGCTGCATTATGCCGGTCGATTTTTTTTTATCTTAATTTCCACCCGGTTGTAATAGGTTCGGAAATAGTTTCTATTACTTCTCCAATAAGTTCTAAGTGCATTTACTACGCCTGTCATTGTCTGACAGTAATGACTGTGTAAGTAGTTTTTTTCTTATGTTTATCTTCCCGGATGGTGGAGCGCATTTTACTTTAAAATGGTTACTTTTTAATGTTTATGATGATTGATTTTGTAACTGAAAAACCTTAATTGCTAAAACAATCCTTCAAAAGAGACCGACCATTATCAGTAAAACAATATAAATAATAGAATAAGGTCGCCATTTATTTTTGCACAGTTCCGAAGTCGTACATTATTCCCTGAAGCTCGCATGCCCTCCTACCTTCCTTCCTTCACCCCCCTCCCCCCCACCCCCGACGATATTCACGTCACACACGCATCGTAAGGTGTGCGTTACGTGTCCGAAGTGCAACGATGCCGCAGCTCACCGTTATTCCCGTTTCATGACGCATAATGTTAATCTTTAAAGCCCCCGGCGGTCGAAATAAAAATGTGGCTACTGTATGGTGCCCGCAACTTTAAATGTGTTCGTCGATTGTATTTCTACTTTGAATATTCACGTACAAGAATAATGTTTGCGGTGATATTATATATAATCATTTCATATCTCTCTCTCTCTCTCTCTCTCTCTCTCTCTCTCTCTCTCTCTCTCTCTCTCTCTCTCTCTCTCTCTCTCTCTCTTAATTCATTAATGTGTATATATATGTGTAAAAATTTTGACTCATCTGGATCGAACCCAGGTATTTAAATTGAAAGACTTAGGTTCGATCCTGATGTGAGTCATGAATTTATTTCACAAGCAATTGTGTTGATTACACACTCACACACACACACACACACACACACACACACACACACACACACACACACATATATATATATATATATATATATATATATATATATATATATATATATATATATATATATATATATATATATATATATATATATATATATATGTATATATATACATATATATATATATATATATATATATATATATATATATATATATATATATATATATATATATATAAAATCTCAAACACAGCCGGATATACATCAATGATGAGGACGTAAAGACTTGCTACAAAGGGTCAATTTATTCCCGACGTTTCGTAATGTCTTCATTAAGTTTTCGATGGCAGTACAAAATAAATAACATAAATTACTGTGTGGCTATTAATCTAAAATGAAAAACTTGAGGTCTCACAATGATTACAAATTTTAAAAAAATTAGAAGGAGCAATTAAAAAGGACAGCTTAAAAAACAACAAAATCTCTCTCAAAAAAAGGGGGCGGCGGGCTAAGGGACAGTCATCTAAGAAGTGCTCCTCCAGGAAGCACATAAAAATGTTGGCAAAAGTAGGACCGAGAGGACTTCCCATCGCCATGCCGTCAACCTGCTTGTGTATATTACTGTGGAGGAAACTATCAATATAATTTTAAATAAGCTTTTTCCTAAACCCGACACAGTTTTTAGTGGCTTTAACCGTGCGTTTTTTAAAACTCTTTTAAGCCTGGCTGTTCTGGACACAGCCTTTATTTTCAACGGTAAGTTATACAAGCAGGTTGACGGCATGGCGATGGGAAGTCCTGTCGGTCCTACTTTTGCCAACATTTTTATGTGCTCCCTGGAGGGGCACTTCTTGCTCTGAGCAAGCTATATGAGATGAGATTACCAGCCCCATGTCCCCCACCTTTTAACCCTGATTTTAGAACCACCATAGTTGTCCAATTATCACGTAGGTAATTCTTTGATTGGGCGATTAGAGATGTAATGTGTTTTTAACAGTGTGCGCTTAACCTAAGAGTTTTGGTAGCAGCTTATTGAAGTTCTCTTTTAATTGCTTCTGCTCTTATCAGTGAAAAACATTCAGGAGTTTGGTTTGCTTTATTTATTTATTTATTCGTTTCATTTTAAGCTCAGCCAGGATTGTCTAAATTTAACTGGAACATATCGCGAGTTTCCCATTTCTCTCCTCAATGCATCATTCCTTCTATGACTTTTAATCTTCCTTTATTCGCATTTCCTTTTATATTCTTTCCTCGTGCTGGAAATCCTTAATCCGTTTCCCAAACATTTATTCCCTCCTTTGTTATTATTTATCTCTCTTTTCCCCCGTTTACTGTGTTCGCTATTTGCGAATATCTGGCGCACGTGTTCTCCTCCCACGGTTATCAGTTCTCTGTTTTGTTACGTTATTTCCTTTTTCCGGAGGAACATTCCCTTTTGGGTGTTTTCATCTTGATTCCCTTTTCATTTCACCCTGCTTTGCTATCCCCGCTTAATCCCCTTTGACGCCACGTTCGCAGGCGTGATAATATCAGATGGTGATGATACCGTTGATAGTGATGAGGATGATGATGATTATGATTATGATGATAAAATGATAATGAAGAAGCCCATCCGACTCCAGTGCCCACTCTTCACTATGTCATTTCTTTTGTTATTCTATTAAATATTATCCCACTCGACGTTGCAGGTCTTGGCATTCTCTCTCTCTCTCTCTCTCTCTCTCTCTCTCTCTCTCTCTCTCTCTCTCTCTCAGATCATTTGATTTTGTCGTTCATATTGTCTTATTCCTCTCTCCAGTACTCTTTCTTTTAATATTATTATTATTATTATTATTATTATTATTATTATTATTATTATTATGTTCTCTTTTTTTTTACTCTGTTTTCATCTCTTTATCCATAATGTTCCCCTTAAGTGGTCTGGTTTTCTTCTTCATTGCATAAGTGGGAGGGAAGGGAGGGGGGAAGAGCCAGGGATGGGGGTGGTTGGCATAAGTGGGTATGAGCAGAAGGAAAAGCAGAGGCAGCATCTGTCCATTCCCACGCTGGAGACAAACTTGTTTAGCCATCCATGTTTGTTTTTTGTTTTTGTTTTTTTTTTTCTCCCAGATGTCCTTTCCCCCCTTTTTTTCATAGTTTTGAGGTAATTAGGACAGAATTTCTTCCTGTTGTCGAAATTGGTATTCGAAAGGTAATGTTTGTGGTAATTCATGATTCTCTCTCTCTCTCTCTCTCTCTCTCTCTCTCTCTCTCTCTCTCTCTCTCGGCTCCGTTTCTAAGAAACCTGGACTGGCAGCTTTGAGTGAGGTAAGGGAAGGGGCTTTGTTAAAAAAAAAAACTGTAAAAGCGAAGGGAAAAATTTGTCATCAACAGATAGGTATCATACACGCAAGAGCCATACTCTCTCTCTCTCTCTCTCTCTCTCTCTCTCTCTCTCTCTCTCTCTCTCTCTCTCTCTGTTACGGCCTATGAAAAAAAAGATAACCTATTAACCAAAGAAACACGAATGTGGTGTATAATCCCCTCGAAGTAGGTTTTATGGGAGACCTACCCCAGTGCCATCTGTTAGCCTTTCCCAAAGACACCAGAAACTCCCTCTCTCTCTCTCTCTCTCTCTCTCTCTCTCTCTCTCTTAGCGCTCGCTCGTTCATCTCTCGTGCTTTCTCTTGTTTCTGGGTTGAAGACGACAAATGTTTCCCCCGAAAGTTGTTGTCGCATCGAGAAGAAGTTGTTTCCGTTGTTCTTTTCACCAAAGTTGTAATCCAGAGATTTTTGGGCAACGCACGCTATGCCAAGTATTCCGCTGCAAAGTTCCTACGTTTGTCGCGACAGGATAAAAAAAAAATAAATAAATAAATAAAAATCCTCTCTTGTTATTTATCCTCTTCCACCGGTTTTTCGTAGTCAAGTAATATATCAGTGTTTCCTTCCCCCCCAAAAGTGTTTTGTGAAACTTGCATTTCCGTCTTTTTCGTTCTTTCCTCTCGTGCTCATTACTGCGGCGTCTTGCTTTCTCTGTTTCGGAGTTTGTTCCTTTGTATTTCTGAGACTTTGTATTTCGTTTCAGTTTTTAATTGCTTCGCTATCTCATGCAACTTTTAGTGTGTTTTTACCTTCATTTTCAGGTTTTAAGATTATATTTATATTTCATAACATGTACTTCGAAACAAAAAATTCTTGAAAGTTAATATTTTTAACGATTATGAACACTTCGATCCTTTTTAATTAAGGAAAAATACATTTGAAGCCTCATATAACTCTCTGTGGCAATACCTAAAAGTGTGGGAATTACCAAATATCTTTCAATTGTTTTTTCAATATTTTTATAATAAATTTCGTCACTCAAGAGATTTGAAATTGCTCTTGAATACCTATGTTACTAACATCTCGAAGTACAACTGAGTGAATATTCATTCTTTGAAAGAATTTGTATTTATGCATAATCATTTTTAATTGCCCCAGAATAGTTGGTGTCATCTGGGAGATTCCTCTCTTCGACTCCTCCAATTCCATTGGCAGTCGCATCAGTCTGCCTTGTGTCCAAGCATACATGGACCATTGGTGCTTGCGCAGATGCTCAAGCAAACGTAGTGTCTACCTAGTTATTTAATCTTTCTCCAGTAAATCATCTCTTGTTTTGTCCCAGTGCTTGAAAATGTTAGAACATTTATAACGCTATAGTCACGAAGTTTATAGAAGTGTGTGGATAACAGGATAATGTCCTTGAATTCGAGGGTAATCTGGACAGTGTGAACTTTCTGATAGACAGGTGCGCTTATGGTTGAAAAATTTCGCGTATATATAGGTGAGTAAGAATTATCGCGAGATAATTTTATGACACCCTTGTAAGTGCGAAAGGAAGATCATCACTGAAGACAGAACCTTCCGGATACCAAAAGGAAATCTGTGTGAGATAAGTTTGTCAGACAGTAGGACAATGGTGAGAGCCTTGTTATAATCGCAAAAAATGTCCACGAATTAGTATCTTAACTGACAAACTACTGATGTCTTCATAAAGAGTCTTCCCGGACGACAGTGAAGCTGAAATATCGATTAAAATCTAAAAAAAAAACAGTTTCGACGAATACTTCACGTTTGGGAGATTCATATTTTATATATATATATATATATATATATATATATATATATATATATATATATATAAATATATATATATATATAACTGGGTCCTCGGCGTAGGGGAATTGGAGCAATTTATTATTATGAACTGCCTTCGTACCAAGGGGGTCCCAGTTTATGAATAAAAGGAGAAACTGCTGGAAACTCACCTTAGAATCTTCGTGGAGTTACGTAAATAATGAAGGTCGCCTTTGGAATTAGAATTCTTTTACAATTAAAAGGGGTTTATTTACAGAGAATGGGGCAGATATGCTAGACCAAAAAAGAAATGCAACAATTTACAGACACATAAATTACATACAATAGATCAATAATGCAGTAATTTGCAAATAAGCAATGTAAATATGAGGGGCCACAGATACAACAATCCCCGTTATAACAAATGACTTTGTTTTGTTAAAATGTATCCATTCACAGACAATAATACATTGGAAGGGGTGAATTCCAGGGAAATGGCAATCAGTTAACCGAGATGATTTCTGTGTGGGCAACGGATTCTTGCGATCAGGCTGCGACCAGGAATGGTTGTGAAATTTGGATGACAGTCAGAACTAGTGGGGCATAGATTTGCAGACTGGACAGGATAGGATGGCTCCTGTAAGAGAGGTCAGAAGTTAGCACCAACACGGGGGTGGGGGGTGGGAGAAGGAAACCTCCTTGCTATTAATTAAACAATAAATCTCCGCACTAGGGAGGAATTAAACACTTATATCACTTAAACTAATTTGCCTTAAATTTACACTATGGAGGGAATATCTGAATGCTTATCACTGAATCATTTTAGATTGATTTCAAAGCAAGTCATGGGGTGATTCACGGCTGCTCAGTAGGGATGACTTAACAAAGGGACTGCTTTTTTATGAGGAAGAAAATGAGGTTTGGAGGAATGGAAAAATCAAGGAATTTCAGGGGGAGGGAAAGGGCTGGCTTACTGACTACAGTACTTGCGGAAGACACACCTGGGCCTGTAAATGTGTGCGCTAAACATGTACGATGCGGCCGTGTACCAGAGTTAGTGTTCGCCAGCATAGGAAGAAGCGCCAAACATCTGAGGAGTGCTGCTTGCGGGAAACAGAGTGCGTATCCCACTGTTGTTTGGTTCAAAGTCTCAGCCCAAGTCAATCTGCAAAGAGTCATACAGCCAGCAAAAGAGTGAATAAAAAAAGGTCTTAAGATTAAGTACTTAGAGGTTAAGTTCCTATCTCTCTCACAGCCTGGCTACGTCCCCATGCCCTTAACGGATTAGCGGCTCCCATATCGCGTGGTGGGGGTGAGGGGGGTCACTTATTGTTCACCCCAGGTCAGCTGAGATGGGAAGCTATCCCTATATGAGTGAAAACAGTCGCTAACCGCTTTTCCCTGATTCACAATACTCTTATAGTTCTACCTCACCCGCCGTGTTTTCTTGGCCCTACAGTCAAATGAAAGGTGAAAATGCTTCCCTGAATAAATTACTCACTGGCTGCCGGACGAGGAGGGGATAAATTCTTAAGAATATATATATATATATATATATATATATATATATATATATATATATATATATATATATATATATATATATATATATATATATATATATATATATATATATATATATATATATATATATATATATATATATATATATATAATATAAATATATATATATATATAAATATATATATATATATATATAAATATATATATATATAAATATATATATATATATATATATATATATATATATATATATATATATATATATATATATATACATACATACATATACACGTCATCTTGAGTTAATTCGTTTACAGAGAAAGAACCCTATGCAAAGGGAGGCATTATTTATGAATGGTGGTACTGTTAAACCGTGAGTCGAAGGTTTGGAGAGGTACGGGAATTGTCAGTATAGTGTCAAAGACATTAACGAAACCATGATTAGAAGTTATATAAATGGTATTGTTTGAAGATCCTCTGTAAATACTGTACTTATTCATCTGCACTCGCTAGGAGCATCTGTATGTCTATAAATGCTGAATACATTTTAGAAACTCTCGATGCCCGAGTGACAAAAACTGGAATTAACGGTGATTAAATAAGAAAGTGAGCCTCATTTAGACCAAAGAAAAAAAAAACAGCTAAGACGAATACCGTTAACTCACAAAGTGTGTTCTTTGTAAGCAAGAGAAACTCGAACCAAGCTTACACTCCAGGAATTTTTGCTTCCTCCGATTAAATCTTTTCGGTATGAAAAGCCTCTGTGCGAACTGAGCGTACATTTTTACGAACCAAAGTATATTATGCCGGTGTTAGCGTGTGTACCCTGGTTTTAAGCAGAGCCCGATTGTCACTACTTTCCTTTTCCCCTTTTTCTTAGCTTTGTTTGGCGAGAGTTAATGTGTGGTGTGTGTGTGTGTGTGTGTGTGTGTGTGTGTATGTGTGTGTGTGTGTGTGTGTGTGTGTTTGTGGGTATGGGTACACATGATTTTGTGAGTTTTTTAAAATGTTTTTATTTCTTGTGCTTGACTAAGAACGTTTCTTTTCGTGTGCATGTTTAGTCGGGTAAAATTGTAAAGGCAGTCGGAGTATTTTCACGTACGTCAAAGTATTATTATTATTATTATTATTATTATTATTATTATTATTATTATTATTATTATTATTATTATTATTCATAAAGACATAATGCCTGCCAGTGTATGAAAAAAAAATTAATTTTTTACAAAAACGAACAGAAAATGAAAATTCAAAAAATGTTTTCCTAATCCCTCTGAACTGATCATGTATAATATCTAAATGGTTTCCTTGATTTGCCACTTGTCCAGTAGCTTTGTAATTATTCCTGAAAGACAAATTTACAGAAGGAATTTAATATTCTTACCGTTTCAACTCTTTATTAAGGCAGTTTTCCCCTGGAAGCAAGATTGTGTGTGTGTGTGTGTGTGTGTGTGTGTGTGTGCGCGCGCGCGAGTGTGAATAATTAATTAATGGTTTCATAGTCATAGTTTCCCCTTTTCATCTCGTCACCAGTGATAATGACAAGGAAAAAGGAGTAAAACACTCTGGTAATGAATAAGGAAGAGGCAACTTTCTTCATTTTTAAGAGCTCCTCTCTGTGAAAAGAGTTTGCCTTTAGTGGCAGTGTGCTTTTTGCAGCATAATCTAATGACTACTATTCAGATAAAATACTATTCGGAGTGTGAAACCTGCTAAATTCACAAACGTATTCATAAATGTTTTATGCTTTCCTTTGATAATGGGAAAACTGTCATTTTATTCCCCCTACCATGTCTCCAAAATGAAAAGCAGAGAAAAGAAAAGAAAATCCGTCATTACGAGAATAAAGAAGGAGAGAGAAGGGAGACGCTTTGCAACACCGCGACCCATAGAATTATACGAGAATAAATCCCAGCGCATGTATAAAGTCAGTCTCCTTTTGTGAAGGGAGCTCGGTCGAAAGGATTAAGCCTCTCTGTTTCCTTTTAGTACTTTCTTAGGGGGAAAAGTCGAGGATTAATTGATGAAGCGGAGTCGGGTGGGGTGGGGTGGGAGGTTGGGTGGTTTGTTGGGCATGGTACCCCATACCCCGTAGTTCGAGGGGAAAGATGCCGCTGGCTTCTCCAGTCTCTAGGGGCAATGTCTCATTACGACCATTCTGCTCATCCTGATTATCTCCTTCTTCAGATATCAAGAGTTGGATGTATGGTGCAATATCATTGGTATGTATATATGTGTGTATGCTCGTGGATATGATGTGCTATATATATATATATATATATATATATATATATATATATATATATATATATATATATATATATATATATATATATATATATATATATATAATGTGTGTAATATTTATGTATGTATGTATGTATGCATGTATGTATGCCCTCTCTCTGCACATGTTCCTGTTACTTTCCTGCGAATCATGCTAACTTTTCATCAATCTATCACCCTTCAGTCTCTACTTGTGAAAATAATCAACTTACATATGTATGTGTGTCTTGTGTCTCTATCTGTCTGTGTCTTCACATATACATACGTTCATGTTGGTTTTATGTATATTTTTAATTTGCCTAATCTGTAAGATATGGTTATAGTTCAGTAGGTGATTGAATTTAAACCTCGGGAAGGAAAGGCGCGTTAGCTTTGCGTTGGCGTTCACCCGAGAACCTGCCTCTGAATTACCCCTCGTTTTGATTTGGTATTTATGAAAGGAGCTTTGATGTTCCTAATTAATTACCTGTAGTGCACATTCGTTAAATGACGGGAAAAAATGAAGCTTCTAGTAATTATGGTAATTGGGTGTGAAATGAAAATTACACACGGATTTCTTTTGTCTATTTGTCTAAATATACATGGTTTTATCGAGTGCATAAAAGTGCTTAGAAGTGGAGGATTTTTTTTAGAACTTTTTAACCACGACAAAACGTTTCATAAAATTCTAATTTCATGTCTTTCTGCAGCGCTTTTTGTAATAAGAGTTTTAATTGGAAGCTACATAAAGCGAGGGTATAAAAGAAGGTTCAGAGAGAGAGAGAGAGAGAGAGAGAGAATTCAGGTTTAGTGTAATCACCTGTGTGTGCCAGAGAACTAGAATGTGTGTGTTGGTGAAAGTGAGCGAGTTCATTTTGAAAAGTGTCACCAGTATGCACGCGTGTCTGTTAGAAGAGTGTGTGTAGGCATAATATTCCATTTACTCAGCTCGAATATAGACAGAAGATTTTCAAAAGCAGTACAGTCTTAATAATGTAAAAGAGCAGAACGAAAGCAACATCATACCCTTCATGCATCTAAATTCGCAATCAGCAAGCAACCACTGGACGAGCAATGCATGCACATGGAAAATGAATTACAGAACGTTAAGAAAGTCCCCCTCCCCGAGTCCCTGTGTTAACTGACCATATCTCTGGGATTTATCGAGTAAATTAGAAGAGAGTATCCAAGCGTATGGCGAGGAAAATGAGATGCAAATGCAGTTAGATCTTTTCCGAAAGTTCCTTGGATGTGACGAACAAAGAGATGATTGAAAGAATGTTCAAGGAGATTATGGGGTCTTGGATGAGTACATTTCTCCCCTTTTCCCTTCCTCCTCTTCCTCGTCCTCTTTCTCCTCCTTGTTGTCTTCCTCCTCCTCCTCCTCCTCCTCCTCCTCCTCCTCCTCCTCCTCCTCCTCCTCCCCGTCCTCTTCGTGGGTTGAAATTGAGATGGCGGTGTCGTGTCGTTTCCTTTTGGGGACATTCACTTAACAGTCATCATACTTTCAAACTTGTGCTGGGAACGTTTTATTTCACATTACATATTCGATTTTCTCTTTATTTCGTGCTTTTATTCCTTTGAGAACGTATGTCGTTGACAGTGAATATATTCATTCCATTCCAATTTATTTTGTAAGCTTAGTTGATTTTGTGTCCTCCTCATTAACGTTGATGGTAAAGATTATTGCTAATTAAATTCTAGGAACTTTTGTCACGATATCTTCCATACGGACCCACAGCTATGTTTGTTTGTTTGGGTTGTTTCCTTGGGTTTGTTGTGCGTGGAAAGATATTAGTGGGCTTTGATGTTCTATTGATTTGCCAGTGTTACATAGTACGTTCAGTGGAAGCGTAACATTCAGCTGAGAACGTTTCTAAACTTGATTACCATGAAGTACTTAGGATTTCTCGTTCTGCTTTCGTTGTGCATACCTATAATGTGGGGATGAATTCTAGATTTTATTATCCCGTGTTGTGAAACCATATTTACTTTTATTTAAAATAGATTTGTATCGCCTTTTAGACGTTGCAGGTTGTCTGTTGTAGATACTAAATAGTCTGTTGGAATTTCAATGTAATGTACTCTTAAACGCAAGCGAAAGTGTTCATGAATATATGGGATAAATTTCATAGATAACATTTTACTCTTGGAATTATACCTGATCGTGTTTTATCATCATCTCTGATAATTACGCTTGGTGAGCAAAGGTGATTTTGTTGACAACCAGAAAGAGTCAGAGGCGTTTAGGTCAAGGGCCACTGACAAACACTTTCAGCCTTCAAGAAAAACAGTACGGTGAGGGGGAATTGGTGGGGAGAGGAGGGGTGGATATGTTGGTAATATGTTGAAAAAGCTTAACGTTTGTTTACGATTGAATAGAAGTTTCTTTGTAATTCAGGAATGGTGATCGTTCACTTGTATACGTTCATAAAATTTTACGGTAACATCTCTTATGATGCCATTTGCTCAGATTGTAATTGGTGTTTTGAAGGTTTATATATATATATATATATATATATATATATATATATATATATATATATATATATATATATATATATATATATATATATATATACACACACACACACACAGTCTTGTGGTACCATTTGGTACACATAGTCTTGCGTGGTACCATTTGGTAACATGCTTGAAGTTGAAAATAAAGAATCTCTCTCTCTCTCTCTCTCTCTCTCTCTCTCTGACTTCGGATTGTAGCCCGAAAAATCTTGAAATGTTGGAGGAGGGACAGGTGGATGCCCTTCCTAAAAGTCCAGTGTGTCTTTATTGATAAGTAGTGAATTAGGACCCTCAAAGTTGTTAGGAAGGAGAGAAAGGGGGAAAATTATACTTGAGTGTTCATTGCTCTGTTGAAATGTACACAATCAAGAGGGCCTGGGCAAGGTCGCCCTCACAGGACGGAAGGGCCTTGGCAAGGTCATCCTCACTTCGCGGGGATGAAGCCATTCATGAGGATCTCTCTCTCTCTCTCTCTCAAAAACACACACACACACACACACACACACACACACACACATCTACCATTCTTCATCTACCTGTATCTTGTCCAATTTTTCTCTGTATGTTGCAGAGTAAAAGGAGTCAGGATGGACGGAGGAGACCCATCCTCCCCTATGGGGAGGACAGACCCCTTCCCCAACCGCCTCCGTCGATGAGTCGCGCTGAGCCGGGGACCTGACCCTTCGGTGAGGCAAGCGGGATTAAAGCCAATTATAGTGGATTTAGTTATATTCGGCCTTTGTTAGTGCTACCACTTCGTTTGGGGCTGACGGGATTGGCTACAGATTTTCAGGCTTTGTTTTACAAGGGGAGATTATGAAACCCCAAGCTTCATTGTGTTCTCCGTCCTTGCACAGGATCTGCCTCTTTCTCTCTCCCCCTTTTATTTTCCGTTCGATTGTTCCTTCTTTCTTCGATTCCGCCTTACTCCGGCCTTCGTTATTTTCGACGGCGTCTCTTCTTCCTCTTCACATTTTCTGGTAGGGGTCGTATCCTCACAGTCTTTGCTTGTCCTTTGTTTTTATGGATTTTTTTTTTATGTTTGTTGTAGGGACAAATATTTCCAGCATTGTTTTTTAGTAACAAACTGTTTTTACATATTTGTTTTGTTTTATAATTGTTGTTATTAAAATCCGCACTGGCCGAGTGTTTTCACTTTTCTTTAAATGGTAATTACGTAGTGTGAGTTCCACCCTCACGAGATCTGGTGAATAAAGCATATCATTTTGTCCGACATTAAGGGGGAGAAATGATGTCATTGTCTTTGCTAAGATTTTTCTTTTATATATAAGAACAGATTCATAACCATGTGAATCTTTTTATTACACTTGTCTAATGCTTTCAGTCGTTGATTTATTACTCTTTTTCTCTCTTTCTCACATACAAGCACACCCACACACACACATGCACGCATCACGCGCGTTTGCTTGCACAATAGTATCGACTTTCGTCTCTGACTAATCCTTAATGGTAAGATGCTTGCGCTCGCTCGTACGCAAAATATTAAAAAAGATTTTATTTGCAATCGATTATTAATGCAATTATCTTTGGTCTCAGGAAAAAATACTGGAAGATTATGGGATTTGTCATATTTCACAGACTAAAAGTTTGATAAATATATAAGTTTTGATATCAGCATTGAAGACATTTTCCGGACGCCCATATTTTATCGTTATGATGGAAAGTATGGTAGACTCTTCCTTGACTAGCGCCCACATGCACGTATACCTGCACACACATACACACAAATTGAACCTCCTCTGACGCAAATCACACACAAATGCACTGGGAACGATTTATGCACACGCACGCACGTGGCTTATAGATAAAAGCCCTCACGCCGAACTCAAAGTGTAAATTTGAGTCAAGAGTCATGAAGTGGTGTAAATGAAAATGAATTCTCGGGGAGCTCCATTAAACGGATCCCCAGCGGAGGTTATGTCCTGCTGCAAAGGCTCCTGATTTGCAAGGATTAGGACAGATGAACTGGTGGCCCACCCCCTCTCCTTGCCAACACCGACCACCTTCCCTTTCCCCACTCCCTCCCCACAACCTCTCGTGCTTGGTTCACTGCGGGGAAGATTTATCGTTTATTACGAGCGTTTTGTCCTCGTTGGAAAGTGATTTCTGCCCCCAAAATGCCAGATGTTCCATTAAGGTTAAACAAAGAAAGGTTATGGTATATATATATATATATATATATATATATATATATATATATATATATATATATATATATATATATATATATATATATATATATATATGTGTGTGTGTGTGTGTGTGTGTGTTTGTATATGTGCGTAACTTTTTAATACACACGGGTAAAATGGTAAGTTCAGATACAGTTTTCATTGTTACGCCCATCTCTTAATTTTATTGGTGGATGCAACTTCTGTGCTAGGAACTGACACGTTTTCAAAAAGCACCGCGACCTTCGTAAATGCTCCTTGTGTAACGCCATTTCTAAAAATGAAGTATATATATGTGTGTGTGCGTGTGTTATACACAAACACACACACACACATATATATATATATATATATATACTGTGTGTGCACGATATTTAACAAATGGTTTAACCTTTTCGTTTAGTAAAGTACAACTCCTCAAAACAGATTGGTTTCTCGTCAGGTTAGGGTGATAGGGTTTCATGACTAACGACGGGAAAAAAGGGAGAGTAAAGCCTGTAGAGATTGGGGCGGGGGATGTTAATGTAGATCCGGTGTCCTCTCTCTCTCTCTCTCTCTCTCTCTCTCTCTCTCTCTCTCTCTCTCTCTCTCTCTGTCTCGTCCCCTAACCCGAACGAGTCACCTCTTAAAAGCTTAAGGGTCAAACCTGTCAATATTTTCCCTAAACCGTAATACAGATTCCAAGAGCAGCGCACATTATTGGCGATTTCTATTCCGGAGTGATGGCTGGGGTCTCCCATAATAGCGCCGATGGTATGAGACCGAAAAGGGGTCCCCCTTTTTAGGTGACGCCTGTTGTGTAAACTTGATTCTGAATGTTGTATTGAAAAAGTATCATCGGAGGCCTCACCAGCCGCCTAAGATTCCCCCTCCCACTCCCCTGCCCCACTAAGGCATACCCTCGACTGGCTATATGTAACTTCGGTGTCCCTTTCTGGGTTGATGTGTCCAGAGAAAAATTGGGGGTGGGGGGTTGGGAGAGGCGGCTTCCATTTTGTGTGTATGATGCCATACTCTACAGTAGTTTCGCGGACGCTTTCTACTAAGGTGCTTCTTCTGGACTTGGTAATTTTTCATAGAAAGGATGTGATTGTGGACTGATGATCTTTTGAACGGTTGAATTTCATTATTTTTTTTTATCGATGCTTTTCAAACATAAAACTGAAAGGTTTTCTTATGCTATGAGACCGGCATACGACATATTGCAGCTGCACCCCGTTGCCGCCAGTTCATTTACAGTAAATAAGTGGTCTGTTTTTGTTGGTACTAAATATTATTAGTATAATGAAGGTTTAATGATAAATATTAAGTGGAATCTTTGATGAAGAGGAAAAATCTAAATTTGATGTTAATTATTGACAAACAGCCAGTAAAGACAATGTTATCAGGTGTGCCTCATAATGGAATTATTACTATTATTTTTCTCTTGTAAAGTTAGCCTCAATAGGCGTCTTTCTTTGGATTTCATGTAAAAGACCATATTATTTGTAAGGAATGTCTGCTGTTGAAGTCACAACAATTTTTCCTCTTGTACAAGATAGAATAATTTGTATCACGAGGATGAGTATGGTACGTTGATAGTATGTGGCCAATTTACCCGTGGTTTCATTTGTTCGATAAGTAAAGGTTACATATATGGCTATATTTCAGCATGTGAGCGATGTGGTTTTAACTTTGGTATTTCAGAGGTTGAAGGATTAAGCCAGGCTTATGTTAATGGGTGGTTGGGTGATGATGGTAATGATTTCACACTTGGACATTTATACTGTGCATTGCTCAGCATTCCCAGACTTAAAATAGAAAATGTTTAGGTATTATCCTCACTTTACTGTGACATTTTGTTGAATCATTTCGTAATTGAGTGAAAATTAAATTGTAGTCCAGCAAGTCTTCAATAAAGTAAGAGCTTTCCTTTGACATAAAATTAGATTGTAAATATCAGGAGTCATAATGTTGCAAGCGCTGTTTCTCTTCACTGATACACCTAATTCTGTTAGAAATTATATATATATATATATATATATATATATATATATATATATATATATATATATATATATATATATATATATATATATATATATATATATATATATATATTTATTTATATATATGTATATATATATATATATATATATATATATATATATATATATATATATATATATACACATGAATGTCTTTTACTGTAATACCACAGTGTAATATGAATATAAGAAGGCCCATGAAACACTATTTGAACGTTGCAACCATATATTTTGGGCACTTCCTTCTGTGCCCCTGTTCACTGGTAAAATATGGACAGATGAAATGTTACAGGAGTGTATATCTACAAAGCATATGTAGGTGTGGCATTAAGTCTCCGATGGTATGCAGGTGATGTTCTCAAGAAGGAGGGAAAATAAATAATTCCCTAGTGGTTTTTGCCTCATTAACTCCTGTTTTGCCATTCGTCTGGTGGCCGTGTTTCCTGGAGCAGCTGTTTGAGAAGAGGTTTAAGGATTAAACTGTCGATTTCATCCGCTTTCCAATGTCCTCCTGACAAGTTCATCTGGAGCACCTGTTTGAGAAGAGGTTCAAGGATTAAACTGTCAATTTCATCCGCTTTCCAGTGTCCTCCTGACAATCAGACCAATTGAACTTGTCAGGAGGACATTGGAAAGCGGATGAAATCGACAGTTTAATCCTTAAACCTCTTCTCAAACGGCTGCTCCAGGAAACACGACCACCAGACGAATGGCAAAACAGGAGTTAATGAGGCCAAAAACCACTAGGGAATTGTTTATTTTCCCTCCTTCTTGAGAAACGGTCACCTACATACCATCTGAGACTTAATGCCACACCTACATATGCTTTGTATATATACACTCCTGTAAGTTTTCATCTGTCCATATTTTACCAGTGAACAGGGGCACAGAAGGAAGTGCTCGAAATATATGGTTGCAACGTTCAAATAGTGTTTTATGGGCCTTCTTATATTCATATATAAGCATTAATCTACAAATGTTCTTTAGTATCCAATTCGGTAAAGCACACTATAGTCCTGAGTTCTTGTTCTTCCGTGGTTCAAGCCCAAGAGACGACAAACTTATTATCAACTAAAAAATTCCCCTTTGGATAACACTATTTCCGAGGTAGAACGAATTGGATATTAAAGGACATTTGTAGCTTAATGCTTGTATATGAATCACGGTTATGTGATAAAAATTCATTCATTCATATATATATATATATATATATATATATATATATATATATATATATATATATATATATATATATATATATATATATACTCTGTATAATGTGTATGTGTGTGTGTATATATGTACATATACATACATACATTATTATATATATATATATATATATATATATATATATATATATATATATATATATATATATATATATATATATATACACTCACGTTTCTTTACTGAAGTTGAGGAACAATTAAAACGAATATATATATATATATATATATATATATATATATATATATATATATATATATATATGTGTGTGTGTGTGTGTGTGTGTGTGTGTGTGTGTGTGTGTGAGTGTGAGTGTTTGTTTGTTTGTTTGTGTTTTAAGAAACGAGAATATTATATAAGATAGATTTATTCACGTTAAGTCTTTCCTCAACTTGTGTAGAGAAATGTTTATATGAAAGAGTTTGCCGGGTAGAGTATAGCAAATTTACAGGCGGCTCTAAACTTTGATATTCTTGCCCCGTTTAATGTCCTTAAAATAGTCCTTTTGAAACGAAGTGAGTCGTCATTTGCTCTGGGCGTTTGACGGGGAGCCTTTCATAGAATATTATTCAGCCTTCGTTTATAGAAAATGAAGTTAAACTTTTTTTTCATCGCGTGTGCTGTAAAAACATTAAAAATGCCTTTTGAGTTGCATTTTTAGTTGTTGTAATGACTTTTGATACACGTCGGTTAAAAAGCCAGTAATTGTTTTCAGTGTTTGATGAAAAGTGACGAAGAATTCTTTGTACTTGCCCCTTTGGTATGCTCAGGGCTCAAGGCTTTGAACAGACTACGCAGGAGTTAGTGGGTAATCTGAGCGTCATTTGTCATAACAGTTTGTCAAATATTGTGATGCTTGGACACACTGTAAAATACACGTCACAGTGTGGAAGAGTGGACGGGGATCATGAAAGCCCATAAAAGTAAACAGCAGTTATATTTAACTTCTTGCTGCAGTCGAGGTCTTTGCTTCAGTTCTGTTTGTGTTACGTAACCTGTACTGCAGGTAAACATGCATTGGGATGGTTCATGATTTTTAGTTTAATTTTAAAAGCTTTTATTTTACCCTAGCGGTATCAAATTGTAAATTATTTCCTTTTTGTGCCGTGTACATGACTAAGCCCTCTTTATTAATTATAGATCTAAACGAAAATGTTCTTATATTTTTATCGGGAAACGTTGGACTTGGTTATAAAGCCCTTTAGTAAATTCTGGATTCCCTCTTATGCATATCAGTTGCATGAGTAATTAAAAGGTTAAAGTGTCTCAAACATCAGGGTCTTCATAGCGTTTCCCCCTTTATCTCCCCCTTCCGCCTTCTGCCTCCCCCCTCGTTTTCTCCTCCCCCTCCTCTTCCCCAGGCAGCATTAGCCACTGGTGTCGCCTTCACAAAGATGGCGACCATCCACCATCTACCGAAGAAATACAACAATGTCCGTAAGATTAGGCGCAGCTGTGACTCTTCTTCCCATTGTGGGCGGTGGGGAAACTTGAACCCGATGGCCGCTCTCATTGTCGTTTGGCTGGCTGGGCCGACTGTCTTTGTTTAGCACGCCTTATCATTCCATTATGAGCTTATGATGTTCCATGCTGTGCCGCTATCACGCTGCATTTGGGTATATGAATCTCTGGTATGCAACGTATCTTCGGCTGATAAGACTTTCGTAAAATTTTGGCAAAGGCTACGATTCAGTTTTGCGGGTGTATGCTTATGGCGTAATCTGCATACATGTAAGGAAACGAATTAATCTCACTGTAAAACATTTCACAATATTGGAAATGCCATAGTGGCCTTATGAATCACCTTAATGTGCGTTCCACTGTAAACCTCGGAACCTGAAAGGAAATGAGTGAAGAAATCTATCTATTTTTACGGTGTAACTGTCAAGGAACTAACCACAGTTTTCTAACCATTTTGGGTGTCAATCCCTACTGAAGAGAATTTGCTTATTGACCTACTTCATGAGTTCAAGGCCTTTAGAGGAAAGTGCATCCAAAAATATTAAAGTAGTTGCTAGGTCACTATGGCATTTACAATACATAGAATTGGGGAATGTAGCGATTGGACAATATAACTATTTCCTAGCGGTAAGCGGCGGGGGATAATATCATTTCCCAAACTTCACACCCCGTTAAGAATAGTTTTTGATCAGAGTTGTTGAGCAACCTCGTCTCGTTTCGGTTACGCCTTGTGCTTGAAGTTTCTCTAATTGCCTTTTAGGTTCCAGGCTGAAAAACGTATTTTTATTGTGTTTCTTGGGTGGGGGAGGTGGTTTGGGGATGATTGGCGAGGGAAAGGGGAGGGGGTGTCATATCTTTGGTCAAACTTTGGATTGCAGTGGCGCCGAGATTTTAAATGTTCCCTTCCAACTTTCGAATTGGTGTGAAGCCAAAGGCCGTTTAAAAACTGGCACAGCTGATTGGGATTGTTTTCGCCTTGCTTGCAAGTTTAACTTCACCTCCCCGACCAAAAAATAAAAAGTAAAAATTTATAAATATAAAAGAAATACACGGCTTGAACTTGGGCTAATAATAATGATAATAAAAGAAGCTGACAAAAATTGTAAAAGTTACCGAAGGGTCGAGCTCTCTGCCGCTAGGAGGAAAGGCCACTATAGGTGATAGGTGAATACATAGTTTTATTTGGTATTTGTGTAATATGTGTGGTATCATTATTATCAGTAGCCGTTTAACTAGATCCATAATACTCTTCTTCTTCTTCTTCTTCTTCTTCTTCTTCTTCTTCTTCTTTCTTCTTCTTCTTCTTTCTTCTTATTATTATTATTATTATTATTATTATTATTATTATTATTATACTAGTGATGATAGCCGTACAACGATCACAGGTTAAAGATAACCCATCTGTAAGAAACTCATTAAGGTAGATATTGAATATTTAGAGAGTTACAACATGCTTATGCATTGTATACTTAATAGTAAATTATTTGTATCTCGTTCTTCTTCGTCTTCTAATTCCTTTTGATATTTGTACCGATATGTCATTTTCCATTTTGATTTTCCATTAACCAAAGAAATGTATTTAGAATTCTTTGACTCATCACAACTTCTTACATTCAACTTCCCCGTCTTGTAAAACTCTTCGTCAGCTTTACAGTTCCTGCATAGCTTCCAGGGCGTTTTTGGCCTCTCTCTGTCGTAGTATGAGTGAGTGTATTTATTAACACTCAAATGTGTATATGTATTCTTTATGAAAAGAGAACAAACTGTATATATCTTTCAAATGTAAATTGTATCTTACATGAATTTATTATACATACATACATACGTATACATATATATATATATATATATATATATATATATATATATATATATATATATATACTGTATATGTATACATATACTGTACAGTATATATATATTGTATATGTATATACATCAAACAGGAAGGTGGACAGGAATAATAATTTTTTTTTTCGAACACCTCATTTTCTGTATTTGTGTCGTATATATATATATATATATATATATATATATATATATATATATATATATATATATATATATATATATATATGTAGACAGATAGATAGACAGATAGATAGATAGATAGATAGAGATATGTATTATATATATGTATACATAGATATATATATATATATATATATATATATATATATATATATATATATATATATATATATATATATATATATATATATATATATATATATATAATGTATAGATATATATGTATGATTGTGTACACGTGTGTAAGTATGTGTATGTATAAAAGCATGGTACTGATTTAGATAAGTATATTCATATCCATTCTATAAACTCCCATGCGTCTGAAATGGCGAAATGCCTGAAGAAGAAGATTTATGTCGTGAGAAATGAAACTTTTTCGTCGTCTTATTTTCGTTGTAGAGAAAAAGAAAAAGGAAAAAACGATGATAAAAAAACTGAGTCACAAATAGTGGAGCTGGTGAGTTCAAACTTTATGGGGAGCGACGTCATTCAAGAATATTGTTGTAAAGTTTTGACATTTGTCGACGTAGTTTTTGATAGATTGAAAGCTTTTTCTACTAAGGGTTTCTTTCTTTTTTTTTTTTTATTTCGCTCTTTATTGTCGTCCACATTATTTTTGTTTTAAGTTTTCAGTCTTTTGTAGTCACGTTAATTTTAATTAGTTCAATTTTTTTACGTTCGAGAATGTATTCATAATGTCTATTTACAATTTCGCTTATTGTATACACATACATATATGTGTGTATATACATATATATATGCATGTGTGTTTGTGTGTGTGTGTTTTATGCCCTTAAGCAATGGTGTTGTAGTTTCTTAATCGCACTGATGCAATTAATTTGTTTTTTGTTACATGATAGTGTTTTGTTTTATATTCAGTTTCATTTCCATAACTTTTTATTCCCATATTAATTTTCATTCCCTTAAAAAAAAGAGCAAAATTGACCTAGTTTC
>NC_089752.1:53766674-53799174 GCF_040412425.1 Macrobrachium rosenbergii | reverse complement strand
ATGATAGAATAAAGAAAAGTGGGTGACAAAAACAAACCAGTTAAATTGAGAGTAAAAGCTAGCAATGCAGGATGAAAAAGTGACAAACCTGATTAATAACACGAACATACTGGTTAAAAAAAAATGAGAAACCAGTGACGAAAAAACTCCTGAGTAAAAAAACGTGACCATCTCCCGAAAGGGAAATACAAATAAATGTAGCCTTGCCTGCATAAAAATATTATTTTTTAAACATTTTCAATGACCCTGACAGTAATTTGATTCAATGCTTTCCAGGGCTTATATTTTGTCTACTTTTTCCACCTACCACTTAAATGACTTGATTGGATTTATTTGAATTTCTTTGAATGCTCTATGACTTTCTTCAGTCGCTGTTTATATAATGTGTAAATATATATATATATATATATATATATATATATATATATATATATATATATATATATATGTGTGTGTGTGTGTGTGTGTGTGTGTGTGTGTGTGTGTGTGTGTGTATATATGTGTGGGTATATATGTGCGTGCGTGTATGATATATATATATATATTATATATATATATATATATATATATATATATATATATATAATATATTATATATTATATATAAATTTATTCATTTATTTTTACTTATATTCTACGGGGATAAGGTTGCTAGCTCAACCTCCTATTCCTTGTGTTTGTGTGTTTGTGCTTATGTGTTTTGCAAAGATTATTTGGTTTTCGTCCATATAATCGGTGGCTTTTACCTCATACAGACACGAAGAATCCGTCTAATGGGGGTGTAGCCAGGTATCTCGTCCATAATTAATTATTTTCGATTCATGTATCAGAAATATATAACTTAATTTTGTGTTGCTGCAATACTGTGAAAGGATTTATATTTGTTAATGAATTCATGGCCAAAACGAGTTTTTTCTTTACAAGGATTTAACGAGTCATATTTTTGTACCAGCTGTCTGTTGAAATTTTGTTTCATTTATGCAATTACTTTTGAGTGCTGCCCTCAGTATCTGTTTTATATATTATTAATCACTCAGTCAGTGACTCTTTAATAAAATTTTTAATTTTTACCAGGACGTAATATAATATTAGGTATATAAAATTTGTAATTTTTAATAGGACTTAATATAATATTAGATATTTATAGCTCATCAACGGTCGCACTTAAAATTTTGTTGGTTTGGAAATCAAATGGACCGATCACCAGTCCAATTGCCTTGTGAAATTGAAAATTAGTCGATTTTTAGTTTTCAGTAAAAGAAAACTATTGTGCCGGCTTCGTCTTTCCCTCCACACTTTTTCTGTCCGCCCTCAAATCTTAAAAACTACTGAGGCTAGAGAGCTGCAAATTGGTGTGTTGATCATCCACCCGCCCATCATCAAACACACCAAATTGCAGCCCTCTAGTC
Organism: Macrobrachium rosenbergii; assembly: GCF_040412425.1. Lineage (NCBI taxonomy): Eukaryota > Metazoa > Arthropoda > Malacostraca > Decapoda > Palaemonidae > Macrobrachium > Macrobrachium rosenbergii. The sequence continues at coordinate 53,797,765 of NC_089752.1, read as the reverse complement.
TCAGTAGTTTTTATTTCATTTAAGGTTAAAGTTAGCTATAATCCTGCTTCTGGCAACGATATAGGACAGGCCACCACCGGGCCGTGGTTAAAGTTTCATGGGCCGCGGCTCATACAGCATTATACTGAAACCACCGAAAGATAGATCTGTTTTCGGTGGCCTTGATTATACGCTGTACATAAAACTCGATTGCGCCGAAGAAACTTCAGCGCATTTTTCACTTATTTTTTAAAGATACAATAGAAACTATTCAGTTCTCTAGTCAGTAGTTATTGTGCTGAAAGGATCTTTACAAAGAAAAACGGCAACCTGAGTTTTTTTTATATAAATCATTGGTCTCTGTTTTACCTGAGAGAATTGTCTGCAGAATTCAGTACATCTGTGTCGCCTTTTAGAACTGACCTTTGAAGAGAAAACACGCCAGACTCACCAAGAAATGAATTCTTCATTATATAGCATCAAACTGATACTTGAGTATATCGTTTTCTTTATACATTTCAAGTCAGTGTCTTGTTGAAAGCTAGCTTCCTTTTTTTTTTATTACAGAGGCATTTAAATTTGTGATATGTCATTATTATTATTATTAATTATTATTATTATTATTATTATTATTATTATTATTATTATTATTATTATTATTATTAATGATACTTAAACATCTTTTGTCTATGAAGATGGTGTGGTCACACAGCTTCAGATTTAATGATCACTATCCATAGTGATCATTAATTAAGAAATTGACAATGATGCGCACGTTGTAACTGGGACTATAAATAATACGACTGTAAATGCTGGAGTAATCTAGGTAAAGATTCTGACATTCCAAAGAAATGATTACTTGTTTTTTGTGTTTTCATAACTGAAAATTCACCTTCACTGACCACCATTTCATAGATGGTAGAATTAGTAATGACTTTTCGTTTTTATACAATTTTATCAGTGATATTAAATTTGTTTATTATCATTATAAAATAGGATAATACGGAAGGCAAGTATTAAATTGGGGTATCACCATGCTTTATGTCCACCCGAATCAAGACAGAATCTCTCTCTCTCTCTCTCTCTCTCTCTCTCTCTCTCTCTCTCTCTCTCTCTCTCTCTCTCTCTCTCTCTCTCTCTCTCTCTGGTAATTCAAACTTTGTATTTAAAGTTTTGTGAGTTTGTTTTTTCCTTCCTTTGGGGTAAGAAAAGTCATTACAAACTAAATGAAAGTCACTTTTCGGGTGAACCTTGAAGGTGAAATTTGAATATTCAAGTTTCTCAAGTGCTGGCCTCAAGGAGCCACCAAAAATAAAATATAGTTTCTTGTTGTAGCTAGTGTATATATATATATATGTGTGTGTGTGTGTAATTTGTGTGCGTTTTACAGGTATCGTGACCTAGTGGGTTCAGTTCACAGTGGAAGTGGAAAGATTACACCTCGTTCAGCTTGCTCACATTATGCCTTGTTAATCTAAGCAATGTGAAAGGTACCTGGGAGGTAGTCAAGTGTTGGGTTTCAACCACGGTGAAGGACATCATAGCGAACTTGTCTTGGAATTCATGCTGAATACCGGAAAGGTAGCGTATTCTGGATCCAGTCCCTCTAGAAGGAAAAAAGGGTTATCTTTTTATATACTGTATATGGACATATATATATATACTCTATATATATATATATATATATATATATATATATATATATATATATATATATATATATATACTGTGTATGTATATACATATATATGTGTATATATGTATATGTATATATATATATACATATACATGTATATATACATACTTACATATATATATATGTATACATACATACAGACACATATATTGTGAGTGTGTGTGTGTGTGTGTGTGTGTGAGTGAATGTGTGTGTATATAAGCGTTTATGTGCAGGGTAATGCCCCAAACGATTCTTACTGTAATGAGCATTATTTTAGTCGTAAGGAAAGCTCCTGTTCGTAATGAAGACTGAAAGGTAATTGTCATTTTAATTACTTAACTGTTTAAAACGATTATCGGAGGCTGGAAGGAAATACAATTTTTTTCATCGGCATTACTCTCGCATTAGTCAGGTGGATAAACGAAAATTCCTTATGACTGACATGAGACTGACAGTTCGGCCGTTCGACATTTCGAATTCGGTGGGAAAGCACAAACGATGAAAAGTTGAACATTATGCCACTATTTTCTAAAGGTCAGGACACATACTTGCTGACCACGTTCAGTTATATAATATATAACATTTTCCATAGTAGGGATTATACTATCGTTAGAATGTATGAGAAAACATACATGTATTTTGGATGGATATCATGTGCGCATAATAATATTACGGTTTCGTGGATGACATACTTGCATCCATTTATAGCTAGGTCAGTATTGATGTCTATTAAAAAGGTTAATCATTTATACAAGAGTCATATTCCAGATTCTGCGGATAATGGAACACATTTATCTATTTACCTTCATCTGTCTATATATTAATATATAATATTATTATGGACTGTCACCTGATGTCCCCTTTGTGATTAATTACCGTTCGCTTCTGTTAGGTGGTAAATGATAAGGACTTATTGAGGTATAAAAGTTGGTATATACTCAACACTAACTAACTTCCGTTTATAATCGCACGATGCCGCCTTTCCAGTTCTAATTACGTAGCTAGCTGCGGTTTATCTCGAGTGTCAGATAGTCTGTACAACTCTTGACGTCTATTGGTATTTAAGCGTCTCTTGAGTTTAAAATGATTTTTGTTTGCAAATAGTTAATAAATGTTGCTGTATATTATTGAGTATTCGATGCTTATTACATGTGTTTATCGCTGAATAGTGGGCATTTATTTTTATTTATTACACTGTTGGTGTAAGATGGAGATTATTCAAGGAATAAATGATCTGTACATTCTGCTTCCAGTAAGTTATTCGAAAAGAGGGTTTTCATCTTTTAGCTTAGGTGTTTTATTTCTCTTTAATAATTCTGTATCATAATTTATACATTTTCATCCTGCAGATGGTGTTTTGTATATTGCGAAGAGGAACGTTCATTTAGGAAGAAATATATCTTCCAAGATTTATGCCTTTTCATTTAATTAGTTTTTAAATTTTTTTCCTTTTTTAATTTAATTTGGTTGTCAAAATATTCTTTTTCATTTATTTGATTTTTAAAATGTTACCGTATCCTTTTGTATTTAATTTTTCATATTTTATCCTTTTTCGTTTTTGTTCTTTCAGTAATTACTAATTATTTTCATATTTTAGCTTCACTAAAAAAGAAAATCGCAGTAATATGCGAAAGATGGAGAACTTCATTGCTCTACGATGATCTTGCTGTAATTGAGCAATCTTTACATACCTAGTTCAAGTGAACTTACATTTTGTGGTTCGTTGCTAAATGGAAACAGTAAACCTACTGGAATAAATGTGAAACAAAATGGGCATAACAGAGTAATATTCATATTTCAAATTCATGTTTCTTGGATTAACACGAATTTCAAAAAATATTGTAAGATTTGGGCATCTGTTAAGAGTTTTTTTTTTTTTTGCATTTTAAATCTTTACTTTTATTGTCTATCTTTACTATTTACTGTATCATCTTTACTTTTATTGTCTATCTTTACTATATACTATATACTGTATCATCAAGTAATCGCTGATAACCGAAAGTTTAAGTTTTCCTATTTCCAAACCGTCGTATAACTGTTAATTATTGCGTTCTACAGTTAGTAAAATTTATTTTTAAAGACTTCCGATGGACATAGCTGTCTATCTTGGACTCTGTCCATTCAAGGAGAATGGAAGTAAGTTAGACTTATTACCTTATTAGAACGCGGAAGAAAGCAAAGAATTTTGGGTTCTTAATGTTTAGCGGAATGGAAAGCAGATCAAATCGGTGGATCAAATTTTGTGAAATCCTCACTGTATCTGTGTAAATACGGAGCGCATATTCTCAGTAGTTTAAGCCCAAAATTGTATTTGTAAGTTTCGAGTTATTCAGCAGTTTGATTGGGGAATAATACAGTTTTCTGGATAAGTTTAATTACGTTAGGTTTTGAATGTCCGCTTGGACGAAAATTTTTAACATTTAGCGATAACTTCATTTTGTTTTCCTTTTTTGTAATTTTATTTGGTCTGTTCACCATGAAGTTACAGAACTTGCATCCATGGTATTTATTTTATTTTTTTTAGTATGCATGAATAAAGTCTCAATTATCTTGCCACATAGCTCCATATCTTATCATGAATGGAAATCATAAATGGGTTTTACAGGTAACATCGTTTTGGATCTCTTCAAAGGCAGAAACTCTGTTGCTATGTATTTGAATCAATGAAGTCTTCCCCTGCGTTGTAAACGCAAAGCTTTTATATGTAAACAACTACATAACTTTCCTTGACATCTTGGAGCGATGAATTTTGTTTTGAAATCTGTTGTTGCATATGTGACATTATTCATTTCTGTAATTCGAGATATACATTCACATGGAGACTTTCTTATATTAAAAAGTTTACATGGTAACGTACTCAAATACGTGAAGACAATATAGTTCTCTCTCTCTCTCTCTCTCTCTCTCTCTCTCTCTCTCTCTCTCTCTCTCATTGCGTCCTATTCTTGTCTCCCCCTTTGGCTTTGATGTAACCTTGTTGATGTTTCCAGAATTTAATATATTTTTCCTGCGGCGACGTGTGGGGTCTATTGTTCGTCCAATGTTTTCAGATCCCCCTTTCCCCCTCCCCCTGCCCCTTTAGGTCGGAGCACCAATGTCACCAAGGGGAAAAACAACCGACATGAAAGGATGTTTTCGACGGCCCTCAAAGATCACACTAACTCGTGCGTGTATTAACGTGTTAGTGGATTTATATGTTTCAATTTGGGCGATAAAAAATGCAGCGTGCCGTTGCCCCGGTGTTTGTTGTTTGTTCCGTTTTAAAGGGTTTTTCCTTCCCCCCATAATGGACGTGTGGGGTGTTTTTACCTTCGTTCCCATTTTCTTTTTTCTTGGTAATCATTTGTGCTGTTTACTATTTTAGTTTGTGTGTGATGATTATGATCAAGGACAGTTGGTTACATTGATCTTCATCATCAGTAGTTTCCGTATTATTGAATCCATCCTCCCCCCAGCCTCTCTCTCTCTCTCTCTCTCTCTCTCTCTCTCTCTCTCTCTCTCTCTCTCTCTCTCTCTCAAATGAGAGTTAAACACAACAGTACAACATTGCACCACGATAATCTCCCCACTTGTAGCATAAAAGATGCTGCTAATGACCGATGCATTATTTAGCCCTTTTAATAGATTATGGTTTTGTATCTTTGGTTGTTAATGATTTGATGCCAACAAGTAGCAACGTTGGTAGTTCTTAATTCATTTTAACACCGCCAATAATTTATGCTTATGGGAAGCCATGATGTTTTATTTGTGAAGTAATTGCTTTAATATCTTTAAGATTGTTCCCCATGTATTGCTTCTCTCACTGAAATATTTTTCTTAACTTGTTCAATCCCTCTTTTGCATAATTTTAGCCTATGAAATCTGAGTATCTTGAAATCTTGGGCTGACATGTAGTACCTTGCTCGTACACTTTTCCTATGGATATACGGAACTCCTATTAACTGTTAAAGATACAAGAATCCCCCGACCCCCACCCTCTCTCTCTCTCTCTCTCTCTCTCTCTCTCTCTCTCTCTCTCTCTCTCTCTTTTAGTAGGGCACTGTCTCTTGGTGTTGGTGTGGATGTAACATCACCTTTACTGGTGGGTGATGATGCGTTTTTCCTTTTCTCTTTTATTCAGTAGATGAAGTTGGAAAGATCTGAATAAAAGGCATACAATCTCAGGAAAAGACAGGGTAATGCTCTTGTTCTTCCTTGATCTTTGTTGTTGGAACCTAAGCACCGTTCTTAGGTACGTAAGTTTACAGAGGGTATATCAGAATTCTTCACCCACCACGTCTTTAATCTTTGGGGAGTTTCTGTCAGTTCGTATGGTAACAATTGCGGTTTTATACTTGTCAGGAGGAAGGTATCTCATGACGGAGTCAGTAAGCTGCACCCTATTTTGGTGTACAGATATTATGGTTTAAAGATTGATGGGAAGTGTCCGGCACGCAGAGTGATAGGTCGAATGAAAAATGTCAAATACGTAAATTGGAATAGAAAATTAGGCGCAAAAATGACGATGAATATAAAAACAGCTACAGTTTTTTTTATATAAAAAGTGATAAAAGTATTCTCAGCGTCGCAAAACGAATGGTTTTAAGCTCAGTTTAATCACAGAAAACATTTAAGAATTTAAGAATTCTCAAGTTGTCGTAAGGAATATAACTCTAAAGCATCTCAAACAGTGCAAGCAAATTTGAGTTTGCAAGCTGTTGCCAATGAAAGCAACAAAATAGACTGCGATGTTCTGCGAGAAAACTGTAATGAGGAACAAATCACTGTAACGTTACTTATCAAGACACCAGCTGGGTACAAAAGCTCTTCGCCAGTCGAAGTAACAATTTCACGTAACTACTTTTAATTTTCGTTCATCTTATGGCTTCTTGATTATTGCATTTGACAGTTGCAGAAATAAAAGTAATGGTGAATCTTATGTCTTATTACATTTGACCCTGTTTTAAGAGAAGGCCGGTTGATGAGCAGGGGAAAATAAAATAATGTTTACCCTTTACTTACTCTCTCTCTCTCTCTCTCTCTCTCTCTCTCTCTCTCTCTCTCTCTCTCTCACACACACACTTACACACACACACGCACACACACACAGTCCATACATTTAATGTCAGGACTGATTATCTCAAAAACCGAAAGTTAGAGAGAGATTCATACTCAGACTCTCATGAATACTTAGAAATATTATTGTTTTTGAAAAATCTTGGTGAAATAGAACATAACTGACAAGAGAGCAATGTTAATACGGGAAAGAAAATTAAGATTTTGTGTCAGGGGTAGCTTGTAGTGTCAGGAAAAGTTGAAAAGGTACGAACGCGCTAGCTCTAATAATTCATAGCTATGGCTGAAGGGTTTTATAGTGTGTATGATCGAGGAGTAGGGAAGAAAAAGAGAAACTCTCAGGGAGAATCTGTTACTGTCACTAGCTGGGGCATATGAAAGGGTGGTTAAGGTAGATATGGAGTTCTCTGATTACCATAAATGAGAGCGGAGTGGGTATTATGTAAAGGTGATTGGAAAGGAACGTGACTGTTTGAAATACATGAATTGTAATGAGGAATAGTCGAAAGTGTGTTTGGGAAACAGAAAATGGTGAAGATTATGTAAGTAAAGATTAAATGGAAGAGCAAGATTATGTATGTAATGTTGAAAATAGGAGTGACTTGAGATATATGTCATCCGTTATTTAATTGAAATATATATTCAGTAAGCTGCAAACGTCCATTAATATCCAATTCGCTCTACCTCGGAAATAATATATTTTCAAAAATGTTACCGAAGGGGAATTTTTTAGTTGATAATAAGTTCGTCGTCTCGTGGGCTCGAACCAGCGAAGGACAAGAACTCAGGACGACGAACTTATTATCAACTAAAAAATTCCCCTTTGGTAACATATATAAAATATATTATTTCCGAGGTAGAGCGAATTGGATATTAAAGGACGTTTGCGGCTTACTGATTGTATATGAATCACGGTGATGTGATAAAAAGTCATATATATATATATATATATATATATATATATATATATATATATATATATATATATATATATATATATATATATATATATATATATATATATATATATATCGCTCCATCATTACAAGACTGTCGTGATTCCAAAATCTTGATTTTTTCAGGAGAAGCGTTTTAAAGTTTCAAAGTCCTATAACTTTAACAATTTTACCCAAAGCAACAAAACTTACTATCATAATTAGATAAATAGGGTTCCACTTGAGTGTTAAATGAACAAAAGAATATATGTTCCTTTAAATTTACTTGAATGAGATTTTTGTTTTTATTTTTTGACTTACAACACTTTATCACCAAAAATTAAAAGTTTTAGTTGTTGTATTTCATTTTAGGTCTTTATATCAACAAAAAATACTGAGAATCTGTAACTTTCATTTTATTGTAAAGCCAATATACAATACAAAAATTAATAGTACAATCAGTTCAGTAATAAAAAAGTTCAAAACTCATAAAGGCTGATTGGACAAAAAAATAGAACATTAGATTCTGTTGGAATCTTGTAAAAAAATACAGACCAAGAACAAAAATTAAATTTTTTTCCTCTCAATAGATTCCAATTATATAAAGGAAAAATTCCTTCAATTGAAGAACTATATTTAGGCAATGATACTATTAATAAGGTAGAGGTAGTTTACACCATAGGAACCGATTAAGCATCAAATTCTGTTACACTTGTTATAAAAATCTAAATAGTGATGCGAGATCAAACTTTTTTCACACAATTCTTTTAGATCATTTGTCTTGTCTTCACTAATAATTAAAATAGAAAATCTGTAAGTTTCAATTCATTTTAAAGCCAATATTCCTTAGAAAATGAACAGTATAATCCATTCAATAGCAAACAAAAGGTCAAAATAAACTCACAAAGGCTGATTAGAAAGAAAATAACAAATAAAACATTAGATTCTTTTGTTATCTTGTAACAAAATGCAAACAAAGAACAAGTTATTAGGCCAATTTACAAAACTATTGGTTCCAATTATAAAAAAATTAACATTTAAAGATCAATCTTTAGCAAATAATACAATTAGAAAAGTTAAGAGGTTGATTACACCATTGGATCAGATTATGTATCAAATTCGGTTACTATCTTGTTATAAATTTCAGAATAGGTGCGCGGGATCAAGCCTTTTTTCAACATTTCTTTGAGGTCTTTTTTCTTTTGTTCATCGAGTGCAATTTTCTTGGAGTAACACTGCAGGAGGTCTTTTACAACCTTTGGTTTCTTGATCAACTGGAAATTGTAGAATTCATCACTGTATGAATATTTGATGGAAACTGAAGTTGGACTTTGTTTTTCAAACTTCATGACTTTGATTTCACTTAATCTTAATTCTTTAACATTAATCGGTCCCATTTGTGTAGGGAGACACTTCACATTCTTAAAATCATCGTACTGCATTTCACGAACACGGAACGGTTGCCCTTGTTTTCTCGCAGAGCGAATTGCAGTAATAAGGGTTTCTGGAACGAATATGGGTCCCCCTTTTCTCAGCCTCTTTATTTGCTTTTCAATAAGAGAATGCGCAGAATCACCTTCATTCTGAGTGTGGCCCTTGATTAGGAATTTATGAGTGATTGACGCAACAGGCAAATTAGTCACAGCATACAAATACAATGCCAGCATAAATCTATTCTTTTGCTGCCCAGCACAATTATCAGAATAAAAAATTATCTCAGTGTCTTGTCCTTCATTCTTATCACATAGATTTTCTATGTAATTGAGGATGCAAGTGCCAATTTATTCACTCCTCATGACCATTTGTTTCATCCCACAAAACAGTCACAGGCATTCGTCTTCAGATCATAAACTGTGAAATTTAGGACATTTAATTTTGATTTATAGTAAAAGATGGACACGTCACCTTGTGGGAGTTGCATAACGGCTTGTAGATCATACACAGCTACTATAGCATTTCCTTCGGTCTTGTCTTGCTGTTTTTCTTTTCTTGAAAGCTGCTTTTCAGATTGATGTATGTCATATTTTTCTTTCAAGTTATCTTTAGCTTCTCCCTCTGCATTGTTAAACAGCACACACACATCACACTGATCTTTCTGTGGAGTGAAGAAAGAAATATTGAACTCATTCACAAACACACTGTGGAACATCGCGTAGTTTGCATAGGGCTTATTGTTTTCTTTCGATTCTTTGACATAATTCCTCTGAATGTCTGCCAGGCTTCGAGACCCACAAATGAATGTCCTAGTTGTTTTTGCCCTTGTGTAGTGACTTTCGATTCTAGGAATCGAGTTGATGTGAGCTCTAATGCCTTCTTTTAATTTGTGGATCAAGCGTAGGTTGCTTTCCATGTTTTCCTCTTCTATCTCCCCAGGCATCACCTCTGCTACTTTGTTTTGTTTAGCTAATGCTGTTCTAATAACCTATCATTTATATCTAGAGTATTCATGAAAAAGTTTTGCCGACTCTTATTAATATACCATCCACTGGAAAGGAATAGGAAATGTTGTTTCCCCTTGGTCCACGACTCAATTTGCAAAACTTGTATAGAATCACTTTATACATGAAATACATAGGCCTAACTCATCTGATACCGATCCGCCTCTCTCAATAGACTGTTTAGATTCTTCTTTTCTTTGCAATGCTATTTGCAAGAGTTTTTTATCCACGGGAAAGCATAGTTTATCATGAATAGATTCTGAAAAGCATTGTAGTAATTAAAAATCACTGTAATTTTTTGTGTATAAACCGACATTAATCATGTTACAACACGGCGAATTACGATTTTGTTAAAACTGTTTTCTGCAAGACAGCTGTAATTCATTATATAACATTTAGTTAGTAAATAAAAGATTGGTGGTTTTGTTGTTAAAGAGATGCAAGTCATAATACATCAAATGTTTTCTCGGACTTTTTGTTCAATAATGCCACATTTTTGCTTTTACCGTGCACCTTTCTATTCAAATTATTCTACAAGAAAGATGCAATTTGGGTTATCACGTCAAGCCACTTTCAAAGTAGTTAATACTTCAATGCAAGAAAGTCTTAACAACAAATAAAACACCACTGGTGAACTCTCACTTTAACTGAAAAAGAGGCGTAAAACCTGCTTACAACAGTCTCGCACAAAATTCAAATGATGCTTCCTCTATAACTACCAATGTAACACTGACTTACAACACTGTTTTTCACAAACTGCACCGAGATTTTGATTTAGACTTAAAATCTTCCCAGCGCCATCTCTCGGCCAAAAATGCACTTAGACTTGACTTTATTACAAAAGACGCAGAATTAAATGGCAATCTTATGAGCTATGTAACTCAAAAACTTCAAATTTTTGAGTTACGACAGTCTTGTAATGATGGAGCGATATATATATATATATATATATATATATATATATATATATATATATATATATGTGTGTGTGTGTGTGTGTATGTATGTGTGTATATATATATATGTAAAGGCCATTTCTGAGCCTATACTTGATTTAAGTCTCTGTTTTATGAACAGAGGTTTGATCTCACTTATTCCGAGACATTGTGTGATAGCAGTAACGTGAGCCGGCATCGTAAGTTATATCTTTCCCTAACTAAAATCTAAGGACTACTGGAATGAGATACTAAGTACAAAACTAAAACCCTTTATTGACAAAAATCAACGAAAAATAACTTCTTAAAAATTACGAAGAATGAAATCCAATGTTTCACATAACTATCAGAAAATCTTCTAAGGAAATAATGCTCCAAAATCATAAACCCCAATTACAGAAAATAACACATCTGTCAAAACATGAACACGTCAATCAATTAAAACGAATCATCTCAAATGTCATACCACTCTCATCCTTGTAGGAGGGAGAGAGGAAAAAGGAATAGGAATGGAGTGGAACAGAAATACCTGTCAAGGAAGAAACGTCACATTAAAAATCATAAAATGTAAAAAATTGCACAAACACACATTTCACTGACACAGGAGGTACCGTGTGTTCACAGTTCTGAAAAACAAAGTCTAAAAACGTATATGAATTCTTACTCACTCCGCAAGTCCTCTGGGACAGTCTCCATGTGAAAAACCACTCACATCTTCAGACACACATGAATCGGATCTCTCAAGTCCAATTCGAACAACGGTTCCTCCCATTATATTCATTATGTAACGCACGAACGAACGTACTTTTGTATGACATCATTCGAGGTCAAAGTTCGGCAAGACACGCCTCTGTATTTCAAGGCGTCACGAAGTACACGTACACACATACATTATTAAAAGCATCCTTCAAAACCGGATTTTGTAACTGGTTCAGCTTCTAGAACGTTCTTTGCTGAAAACGCATTTTCCAGCCCGTGTCTTGTCACCAAAGAGCCTTTTGCGACTTCCTGTGGTATGCGAACTGCTTCAGCAGTTTCCTATCTGCTGCGTGTAGTGAAAATGGACCCTGCGAATAGCTGACTCCAACTTTTCAAAGGTCACCTTCACGAGCCTTTACATATATATATATATATATACATATATATATATATATATATATATATATATGTATATGTATATATATATATATATATATATATATATATATATATATATGTGTGTGTGTAAACATTAAGCTGCAAATGTCGCTTAATAATATCCGGTTCGCGCTACTTCGGGAATATTATCGAAGGGGAATTATAAGTGATAAATGGACTGGTGCCTAAGTGACTCGACCGCTCGACAGTACCCTCCAGCGACTTCCAGGTATTCTATAGACCTTGTTCCAGACCAGACGACGTTCCAACCACTGGGCCGTCTTGATGGCTCAGTGGTTCGAACGTCTACTGGAAGTCGCTGGAAGGTACTGTCGGGTGTTCGAGTCACTTTGGTGCCAGTTCATTTATCACTTATAATTCCCCTTTGATGGTATTCCCGAAGTAGCGCGAATTGGATATTAAGCAACATTTGCAGCTTAATACTTGTATATAAATCACGGTGATGTGATAAAGATTAATATATATATATATATATATATATATATATATATATATATATATATATATATATATATATATATACAGTATATATACAGTATATATATATATATATATATATATATATATATATATATATATATATATATAGTATATATATATATATATATATATATATATATATATATATATATATATATATATATATATATATATATATATATATATATATGTATATATATATGTGTATGTATATATACACACATATATGAATGTGAGTGTATTTGTGAGTATACGCTAAATATGACACAAGCGCATTTCATATATTTTCCTTTTGGGTCCTGGGAAGCCTTTCCGCTTACGCATAATGCAGACTTAATAAGTCCGAAAATGCTAAGGTTCCCACAGAACTTTACTGGCAAATCTTCCTTGAAAACTTTTCCATTATTTTCTGACGAATTCTCTGCCTCAGTATCATTCATCATTTTCATGGGTATTTTCATTATTCAGGCTAAAACAGTCAGGGGGAGTGAAAAGACAGATATTTCAAATATTCTCTTAAATTCAAATACCATATTGAATATGTGAAGTAGATGCAGGTAAATATATATATATATATATATATATATATATATATATATATATATATATGTATATATATATATATATATATATATATATATATATATATATATATATATATATATAAACATATGTGTGATATATACAGTATATAAATATATGCACACACACACACACACACACACACATACATATATATATATATATATATATATATATATATATATATATATATATATATATATATATATATATATATATATAACTTTCTCTCTGCATCTTTCCCACTTCTTTGTGAGGTCGATGTTTCTGACAGCTTTCCTCCACCTGGCTCGGTCAAACACATCGTCCTCTGACAATTGTTTGTCTCTCAGGTCTTCTCTAACTACATCCATCCACCTTCGCTTCTTCGGTCTTCCTCTTGCTCTCCCACCAGGCACCTCCATCTGCATCCCTCCCTACGTAAGTCTCATCCCTTCTCACCACATGGCCATACCACTGCAGTCTTCTTTCCTGAGCCTTCTTTGATAGTTCTACTTTAGTAGTTCCTCTTATTCTTTCACTTTTGATCCTGCCCATTTTTGTTACTCCACACATCCACCTCAGCATTTTCATCTCTCCTGCACCCAATTTCTTCTCTTGCACTCTCTTTTCCGGCTCCATACATCAAAGCTGGTCTCATTACCGTCTTATACACTCTTCCTTTAACTTTTATGTTGATTCTGCGGTCTCGCAAAACACCTGACATCTTTCTCCAATTTTTCTCTTCAGGCTGCACTCTGTGTGTTATTTCTACATCCAAATTTCCATCATCAGCCGTTGTTGTACCAAGATACCTACATTTTTCTACTCGGTTCATGTATATATATATATATATATATATATATATATATATATATATATATATATATATATATATATATATATATATATATATATATATATATATACTCGTATATATCCACTTCACTACTCAATATGATATTCAAATTTAAGAAATATTTTTAAATATCTGTCTTTCACTCCTTTGACTTTATATATATATATATATATATATATATATATATATATATATATATATATATATATATATATATATATATATATATATATATATATATATATACACATACACACATCTCCATTCAGGTTATCCTATTATGCATGGTCACTTTAAAGCGGGCTTAGTACAGGAGTATGTTATAATTTACATACCAAATTATAGTGAAGACTCCAGACAGAAGCACATAGCTCTAGATAGGGAAAAGGATTTTTAGGTGAAAGACCTGCAACCTTTTACCACTATGAACTGAATAGTAGACACGGGCAATCAAAGGGTTAGAAATTTGAATAGTAATTTAAATTAACTTCCGAGATATAAGGGTAGGAAGAAGGGTAGGGAAATAGGGAGATATCAAGCATGGAATTTTGAAACAGTTTTGGTAATTATTGGAAAGTCATTGAATTATTGTAAAGAAGAATTAATGAGATTTTGTTATGAAACCTTTCCCCAAATTCCTCGAAATAGGTTTAAGATATTTGTTCATTATCAGTTGGATAATAATGCACCGGGATGAATTGGGAGATTAGCGTTAAGGTTTATTATAATCCATATTAAGAAAGAAATATTCCTTAAACAAAACATAAGAAATTCAGGAGTTGGGTAACACTGAGGCTCATCAACAAAGGAATAGAAGTATTAATTTTTTTAACAGCAGTTCACTATAAGAACGTGAAGGATGTTTCCCTCTTGAAAGTACACAAAGTCGGTTTGTTATATAAACTAGTAACGTACAGACAAGCAGACGGTATGTTATATGTTAGTAACATACAGACAAATGTATCGTTTGCTTAGTGTGACGAATGGCTTCGTCGGGGCAGGAGATGTGACTGTCAAAATCTACTTTTCAGAGATGACTATTCTTATCATACAAATATCAGGGGCCTCAACATAGCCTCAACATAATACAGACTCGGTATCTCAAGGCAGTTAAATAATGACCTGATTATACAGTGGCAAAAAGGAATAAACTGGTGTAACATTAAAAGATAAAATCTCGTCATCTTGTCAGATTTTGTCAACCATCATTGTAAAGAAACAAGGATTGCCAATATGTATATTCGGTGACTGGAAAAATTAAGATCATTGAAGACATTGACGTGAAAATGTTGAACAACAGACAATTTCATAGTGTATTCTGAGATGAAATGCCAGCCCAAGAACTCGTTAGATTGCTGGAAAACTTTGAAATTTCAGTTTTTGAAAATTGAATAAAACGAAATTTGCTTCTTGAATAGTATTTTCATCCCTACGAAACGATAATAGAAAATGAAGCTGATGTTCTACAGAACCAGAATATCCTTTCTTAAGTCTGTCATCGTTAATGCAGTAGCAGAAAATCTTCTTTACCATTTATATACTGAATCCGCAAATAAAAAAAAGAAACTATTTGAAGCAACGTTTATTGTGTCCTCGTCAGTTTGTGCTGTAATACAACTTGTTGGCTTCATAAGTAAACCGTTTGAATTATTAATGAAGGGAAGAAGGAGATATTGTGACGTACCTGAGAATTCACCGGCACAAAAAGATGGTCGATAATTAATAAAAGTCAACATGTCTTGAAAATGATAGACAAAATAAATGAGAAAAACATAAATTCACATGTCATACAGTTTCAAGAAACTGTACTGTGCAATATTCCTCATAATAGTTTAGAATTATTGGTAAAAGGTAAACAAACCAATAATTTTGGAGTAACAGTCCTTCTAAGCAAATGTTTTCTTTTAATAAATCTTCACCTCAAACGTGTATTCGATTTAAAATGCAGAGATTAAATCTCAGTCATATTTCTGATATTCCCATGACGACGTACTGAGATTTGGCCAACCTATTCACACATTATTTTCAATTGTTTCAATCTTAAGAGCAGTAGAACAAAATATTTGTAGAAAAATTAAGGAAAGGCTATCGTTACATTGGTGACGTACTTTTTCTCAACAGCAGCTTATCGTTAGAGATTGAAAAGCAGTTTATGTCCAAAAGACTTAAGGTGTTAAGAAAGAAAATTCTTTAAATCATATAGCTTCATTATTTGACGTGAGATTTTAATAAGGGTGTCAA
Organism: Macrobrachium rosenbergii; assembly: GCF_040412425.1. Taxonomy (NCBI): domain Eukaryota; kingdom Metazoa; phylum Arthropoda; class Malacostraca; order Decapoda; family Palaemonidae; genus Macrobrachium; species Macrobrachium rosenbergii. The sequence continues at coordinate 53,781,446 of NC_089752.1, read as the reverse complement.
TTTTCCAAGTGCCACTTCCACTTTTCAAGTGGCAATGTCCCAAAAAGAAAAGTCAGTGCTTTTTTGAGATTATCGGATTTAGTCATGTTTATATATAATTGCAATGTTTTGTCAGTGAATAAAGAAAATTGATAAAACCATAAGAACAGATATATAAAAGGAGTGATATGAACTTGTGATAAAATATCTGATAGTATACAATGAAGACAGAATTACAGATGCTGTTTATATTAAGCTTTTTCCTATATTTATTTTAGTTCTTTTTATCATTTTTATATAAAAATAAGTAGACCAGAGTCGACGGTTAATGAATAGACAACTGCAAATTTGTTGAAAATATTTCTTTGCCGTTGCTTAAAAGATTTAATTTATGAATGAAAACTGTGAACGCCGTATTTAATGAAACAAAAATTTAACTTAGAAGCGAAAATTGAGAAGGCGTATTTGATAAAAAAGAAAAATACCTTAAGAACTAAAATTGAGAATGCCGTACTTAATGAAACAAAGATTTAACTTGAGTACGAAAATTGAGAAAGCCGTGTCTAATGATACAAAGATTTTACTTAGCATCGAAAATTGAGAAAGCCGTATCTAATGATACAAAGATTTTACTTAGCATCGAAAATTGAGAAAGCTGTCTAATGAAACAAAGATTTTACTTAGCATCGAAAATTGAGAAAGCCGTGTCTAATGATACAAAGATTTTACTTAGCATCGAAAATTGAGAAAGCCTTGTCTAATGAAGCAAAGATTTAACTTAAGAATGAAAATTGAGGAAGCCGTGTCTAATGAAACAGAGATTTAGCTTAAGAACGAAAATTGAGAATGCCGTACTTAATGAAACAAAGATTTAACTTAAGAACGAAATTTGAGAAAGCCCTATTTAATGAAACATCGGGCTTTCTTCCCGGGGAAAGAAAGAAGGGGAAAAACATTGTTTCGTGACGATCGCCGAAAAATATTGTCTTTTATTTATGGCTACAGTGATGGGCGATTGACGGCGCCTAACAAAGGTTAAGAGCCTCAATGGAGTGATAAAGTTGAGACTCGCCTGTATCGCAGGGCGCTGACGAAAGCATCTTTGATAAAGGGCGGCTCTTTCTTGATAAAGCTTATCAGTGTTGTAAGTGGGTACGCGATTTTCTCTCTCTTGTGGAATTAAGAAAAACTATTAGGATTTTACTTAGAATTTTACGGACGAACTCAGTGCACTTTTGATGTGCTAGTGCACTTTTGATGTGCTTGTGTTATTCTTGTGTTTTTATACATTCTCTCTCTCTCTCTCTCTCTCTCTCTCTTAATGACAAAACCCATATAGGCTAAAATTAGCCCCATCTAACAATGGATGACTCCTCTCTCTCTCTCTCTCTCTCTCTCTCTCTCTCTCTCTCTCTCTCAATCCTGATAATGAAGCTTTTTGAGAGGGTACAATGAGAAGCTTAAACCAATTATTAGAACGTAAGTGTTTGTGTGTTTTTACAAGCCAGAGGGTAAAAAACACAAAGTAGATCCTAATGGCCAGATGATGACGTTTTTCCCCGGAAGCCAAAGCAGGATTTTTGTTAGGTGCTCAACATGGACATGCATGCATTAGAGGTACACATATACCCATGTAAGAAATAACTTTCATGCAATGTATGCATGCGGGTGTACGTACGCCTATGTATGAAGCATATACACTGCATGCATGGTGATCGACATGCATCTGTATGTGACATAAACTCTCCACACATACAGACACACACGCACACACTGAAAGAATGTGGATGCACTTCTACTAACGTATAAAGTAAACAGCACGCAGACTATACATGTTCAGTCACTTTATTTCTCCATTTTAAATTCCGAGATAAATGGTTTTCTGTCATCGGGTAAATGAGGAAAAAAGATGAAATTAATGATTTCTGAGCATCTTACTTGTAGGATTGTGTATGAGGTATCTGCATAGCGAGGATGGCATGCATCTTTCATGCATCTAGTTCTTAGCAATAATGCAGGAATGTTGCTACTCTTAGATCAACCTTTGATAACGTATTCTTTCTCATAGCGTCTGCAACCCGTATTTAATTTACCCGTGGCCGAATAGTTGAGTGTACTGCACTGTGTTTTGCTGACCACAGCTGAGTTTGTTAATATACACACACACACACACACACACACACACACACACACACACACATATATATATATATATATATATATATATATATATATATATATATATATATATATATATATATATATATATATATATATATATATATATATATATATTGGTCTGGTAAAACTAAGGTATACTTAACTTTGACAATCCCAGCTGTGGTCAACAGAATAGAGTGCATTACACTGAACTATTCGGCCACGGGTAAATTAAATATGGGTTGCAGACGCTATGAGAAAGAATACGTTATCAAAGGTTGATCTAAGAGTAGCAACATTCCTTCCTTATTGCCAAGAACTGGATGCATGAAAGATGCATGCCATCCTCGCTATGCAGGTACCTCATACACGCTCCTACTAGATGCATAGAAATAATAATTTTTCTCTTTTTTCTCATTTACCCGATGACAGAAAACTGTATATATATACAGGGTGTTTCGAAATTAGAGCCCCCCCCCCCCCTCTACAGCATAAACTAAAATTGATATGGACAAAAACAAAAGTAATTCAGAACAGATATTTATTCAAGTTTCTCTCTGAGTATTTAATATTTTGTGTGGCCTCCATTTGCCTGTACCACAGCCTGCATTCTTGAGGGGTATGATTTCAGCAAATCGCAAAAAAAGCTGAGACTCAAACTCCATTTCCCTGAGTACGTCGGTCACCTCTCTTCGCAGGTTGTCGAGGCTTGGTATACCATCTTAGTTCACTGTGCGCGCTTCAACACGATCCTTTAAGATATTACCAATGTTTTCACGCACATTAAGGTCAGGGGAGCTACCTGGAAATTCACTTGATGAGAAGAAATCGATGTCACTCTTTCGAAGCAGCTCCTGTGTCTAAAGAGCCTTGAAACATGGTGCCTTATCATGCAAAAATGTGACTTCTTCAACAGATAACACATTTTCAGGATCTTTGAGGAAAGGAAATACTTCACCAGTAAGCACAGTTTCTCTGAAATATTCGCCATTCCATGACTGTCCTTTTTCTTTGATGATCCACATTAACCGTTTGGTTGTGAAACAGAGAAAAATTCCCAAACACTCAGGAAATTTAACAACTTGGCGATAGCCCACGTCATCGCTGATATCATCCAACTTTGCAGCCCAAATGGTGTCATTTTTATGATTTGGCTTCCTGACTGAGTAAATGAAGAATCATCTGATGTGGCAACAAGTAGAAAGTCAGCTTCATCCCAATCTTTAAGAAATGAACCACAAAACCATACACGGTCTTCTCTCTGTTGCTGAGTGATGTTGGGCTTGCTGATAACATGAAATGGCTTGACACCAGATTTTTTCAACTCATGATATACAGCACTATAACTTCTCTTCTTTCCTCTTTTTGTTTCTAGTTCAAGCGCCAATTTATGCAAAGACTTTCTAGGTCTACTCACTGCCTCAGTTATGATGTCTTTTGACTCCTGAGAAAGGACTTCAGGCCTTCCAAGATTCTCACTCTCTTCGTGATGACAGTCATATGGATATTTGTTCCAGTTTCTTTTAACAAAGGATTCATCTCTTTTAATGTATTTAGCTATCCAGGAACGTGAAATGAAGGATGCACCAGCATCCCTGGCCTCTCTGAAGTTATAGCCTGGATTCGGTCAATCCATCTCATTTCCTCCGAGTCGTTAGCCATGGCTGTATCTAACTGTGTCACTCAGTCTGAAAATACAAGAAATGTAGAATGAAAAGTAGCTTAATAGAAACTTAAAACAGTGTACTTGGAGATAGGCTATAGCAGAAAACTTCATAACTTTCCATTTGTTCTGTGGAGGGGTGGTTCTAATTTCTGAAACACCTGTATACACACACACACACACACACACTCACACACACACACACACACACACACATATATATATATATATATATATATATATATATATATATATATATATATATGTGTGTGTGTGTGTGTGTGTGTGTGTGTTTGTTTGTAGTCAATATTTTGGTGATATCGGGGAGGGTAATGGAAGTGTTAACAGTTAAATTCGTAAAGAAAACAAACGACAGCCCAATGCACATTTCTTTCAAGCAGAATCTCATAGTTTCTCCTGACTGTCATAAGGTTCATTTTACATTTTTGGACAGAGAAAGGATACGAGGGCTACAACACCGAATTTGAGTAATTCTGGTTTTTTAATTATCATTCTTATCTGTTATGCGTTGTTTGGCACGGCATGCAAACATGGCGCTACTACAACCATGTCTTTGTTAGTAACGCAGTACGAGCTGAAATTCTATTGTCAATTTGATTGTTTATAATCATCAACTGTTTTGATTTTGAGTCTTTACCACCTTCGCAATTGTATTGTCCTGATTTTCATTGTTTTCTTATATACAGTATCCAAATAAAGAGTCCCAGCACACTGCAGGTTTTGCATTATTATTGTAAGATTGTGTTAGAATAGCTTTCGAATACCACATGTAAAATTAAAGTAGTAAGAAATATAAACTTAAAACATTGTTTTTAACCCAAACGAAGTGCATGGTATAAAATTCCTTTTGTCACAGACATTGCGATTATTATTATTATTATTATTATTATTATTATTATTATTATTATTATTATTATTATTATTATTATTATTATTATTATATTATATATTTTTGCCTCAGGCGGAGTTTTTTCCTCCACACCGAAAGAAACATAAAATCTGTTCCAGCACAACAAAATATTTGTCCTTCCGCTTGAGTTGGGAACCATTGACGAATGATCAAAGAAAACTTTATCGTCGGAACTTCGAGCACTTTAAGGGTCCAGGAAAAAATGAAGAAGGGCAGAGAGAGAGAGAGAGAGAGAGAGAGAGAGAGAGAGAGAGAGAGAGAGAGAGAGAGAGAGTGGAGGGTTTAGGGGAGGGTAGCAGAGAATGGAAGAAAATATTTTTGGTGTTTTACATAACGATGAGATCCGTAATTGAAAGGGGGTGTTGTTGAAAGTTAATAAAATGCCTGCAGAGCCGAAAGATAAAAGTATTCAAGTATTTACCTTGTAAGTATATACATACACACACACATATATATACATATACACACACACACACACACACACACACATATATATATATATATATATATATATATATATATATATATATATATAATTTATATATATACTGTTTATATGTATGCATACATATATATGTACATGTATATATTTACAACTATATAAATATGTATGTATGTGTGTGTTATATATATATATATATATATATATATATATATATATATATATATATATATATATATATATATATATATATATATATATATAAGGAAGAAAAAGAATTGGGCAGTGACTGTCTTTTTCTCATCTTGAACTTAAACTTCTTATTGTTAGGAGAAATGTTTTTTGGAAAAAAAAGCACACACACACACTTTCCTCACAAGTCTTTGTACTGATCTGCTATTTTAACAATATTTCGGTTTTTAACCTATATTTTTGGTTCTCCTACCGCAAAAGAGCCATATTTACCCTTACCCGCCATTTCAGTGATGAAGACTGTTGTACCAACTTTGAACCAGTCTGCAAATTGATTTGCTTTTTAAGTCATGGTCCGAGGGAGTGACATCTGGAAAGCTTATGGAGCATTATAGTTCTCCTAATATATCTGATTTTATATACCTTTCATACTGTTCATAATGGTGTTGCAAATGATCAGTACCTCAATGCGGCAGTATCCAACGAGTATTAGTTCCCTGATGTAGGTCATAAATAACAGTAAACATCCGATTCGCTTCAGGTAACCTCAGCGTCAAAAGTCGATTAGACATTTCATATCAGGATTTTGAAAACATTTAATTTGCTCACGGTATCTTCCAAGTAAATGTTTCACAGAAGCCCAGTGGTAAAACAGCAGCATCATTTCAGTGAAACTACCACCATTACCTATGTAAAGTAGTTTAACATCACGATAACCCCTACGAAAACTGCTGTAGGATTCCCGTGGACTAAGGTCATGGAATCACATAGGAATCTTGTTGATTGTGCAGTGGTGATGAAATCGGATGATAATATCCGTCAGGAAGAGTGAATGACGGACAACTGTGTATTTTTAGATTAGAATTATGATTCAGTAACCATTAAAAATGAAAAATTAAAGGTTAGTGATATAGGACGGTTATATTTCTCAGTAGCAAAATTTCTAAATTCCGGTTTTTCATTTGTGACTATACAATCAAAAAAATTTTGGTTCCCATACTGTTGAAAGTGCTGCAGGTGTGAGAAAAAGACGTATACTACTTCGCAAGATATTGAATTTTGACGTTTTTCTGCTTTCTCTTATTCCAACATTTTCAGAGGGTAATTGAGTACACAAACTTAAGATTTTACTTTTATGTTTGACATTAAGGCGGTAGAAGTATCAGATATCAGTTGAAGCTTACCTAACCCCAACTATGATATTCTTTACGGGAATATCCTCTGACATCTTGTGTATTGAAATATTAGTAAATTTAAAAATCATTATTTATATGTGATTCAGTTTTCAGTCGTAAATGTTTTGCGAAAAATTACTATTGCACACCTAGCAATTTGCCTGTGGTGGCTAATTTATGAAGATGGTATTTCTAGGAAATGGAATTTTTGTGACTGTTGATTGATTTTATAATTTATCGTTGGAGTTTTATCTGGTCTTACTTGGCCAAGTTCATAAAGAGAACTCAAATAGGGAGGTTCCTGTCCACTCTTTTTTTAGGATCATGAAACTTCATCTCTCTAAAGAGGACTTTGATTTGACCTTCAGTGTACAAAGCCTTGAAGAATTGTAATATTTATGTAAACTTAAAAAAGAATTATAATAAACGTTTTACTTGCTTGCGTACAAGTTTAGTACACCATAGGCATGCAGCTATTGGTCACAGTGTATTTTGATATACTAGCTTTGAAAAAGTGTATCGGCAGAGAAAGAGACAGGACGTCAAAAGGTGGCTGCTTTCCCTCCCTTATAAATTATTCGGAGATTTCTGTAATGAAAGAAGCATATTCATTGTGCTTTTACTGCAGGTAAGGAAATTCTCTTTCCTCTCACTGTCTCACTCTTAATCCGAAGTTAAAGAGAACTTAAGCTCCTTTTCCCGGAGCCAATCATCTCATTTTAAATGGAGAAAATGAAGACAAATCTTTTCTAATCATCTTTTTAATCTGTAAATTGAGCTCCCAGCACCATCACTCCCTTAGTAACTGAACTCTCCTTATTTGCCAGTTTATTGACGAAGGATTTTGTCTCCCGTTTGATTAATGTCTTAAGGATAGATTGACTCAAGGATTTTTCCCTTCCGGTCATTAAATAGTGACAGATTTCGTAAAAATCAGATGATGAATCCCTTCCCCTCGGAATCCGGTGTGATGATTAACCGGCGACGTTATATGATGAATAGCGCCGTTGTAAGTTTAACGACTGGTGATGAAGATTGGTCTCTGGTCTCCCCTACCCAGTCTTTAAATGCGAATCAGGGAGGTGCGATTAGAATTGGCCTGGGAGGGGTAAGTATGGGATTGGTATCGGGAACTGGTGTTCTATAGATTTCTCAGGAATGGTTAAAAGTAAGATATTGGTAATAGGAAGTTGGCGTTCCAGAGATTGTGGGCTGGTGTCTGGGACGAGTTTCGAGGGAGAAAGAAGGGTGTGTGTGTGTGTGTGTGTGTGTGTGTGTGTGTGTGTGTGTGTGTTGTGTGTGTTCGCTGACGAGAACTTGGGCTCCCCAAAGTCGTCAAGAGTCGTTAAGTATTTCTTCATTAATCAGTTTCAGTTTTCGTTCCAAGCCTGACAGGATCTTCTTCATCAATTTACTCTTTAGTGTTTATTCGAGATCCATGAATCTCTCTGGAAAAGAATTATGTTTTTTTTTCCTTTCTACGTAGATTATTCTTTTTTCTATTTTATATTACGTCTGTCATTTTTTGCAAATGATGTTATTTCGATTATTGGGTAGATTTTTGTGAAATATTTATTTTGTTCATTCGATATTTATTATTAGCAGATGAACAAACAACTCAAAATTTTTGTATATTTGTGTTTTATATTTATACATGATTTTACGGGGAAGATAATTTTAATATAGGTGCTTATGTTATTTGATTATTGTTATACGTAGCTTACCTTTAAAAAAAGAAGAGTGTTGTCAATGCATTCCTTCCTTTATGGTCTACACCAGGAAGCCTCTAACATGTTTTTTTTTTTTCTAGGGGATGAGTGTGTAGACTTCAAATCTCTTTTTGTTTAAGCACATACATATATATATTTGTATGTGTGTGTGCGCGTTTGTGTGTGTGGCTATGTTTGTTAGTTTGTCTGTTTGTTTGTGTAAACAGTTATTATGCTCTTTTTACAATGAATCAAATGAACATAAACCCTTACTTTATATAAACAGCCAGTCGCTTTGGGGAAATCAGTATCATCTTTTCATCTGCTTTTTCTTTTAAGGACCACAATATTTATGGCACTAAATATAGCGTATTATATCCTGGACCTCTAAGTTGCATCGGAAGAGAGAAAAATCTCTTGGAATGCATAAAATAGTGACTCGTGTCAGTGCCGTGTCAACGGACCAGTTATTTAAAGTGACTTGACTTTTACCTGCCTCTCATCTAGATGGAAGCTTTCGTACGTAATTCATGGCACAAATTCCCCATGAAACTCTGCGGCGCCTTTTGCATTAATTACTTTTGCCTTCAGGTTTCATCAGCTGAGTCCCTGAAATGTATCGTGAATGACTCTCTCGAGTGCAGGTTTCCGTCCACCTTTGGATTTGAAAATGCCAAGACTTGTGCTGGTTACCAATTCTTATACGTGGCGAAGGTTTCATTTAAGAGTTGCATTGTAGAACTTTAGTGTTTGTTTTTTATATATATATAGATACGGTCGCATGACCTGAAAATATAAATACGTCTCCGTCACATGGTTATATAAATACGTTCACATCACCAGCGGAATGGCTCAGATTCGATTTCAGAACTTAGCCTGGAATTTTATACATGGCAGTTATGTGAATGTGGTATGTCGTAGTCGGAGGTGGACAAGGGCATGGGGCTTGCAAGAAATGTGTGTGTGTGTATATATATATATATATATATATATATATATATATATATATATATATATATATATATATATATATATATATATATATGTGTGTGTGTGTGTGTGTGTGTGTTTATTATATATATATATATATATATATATATATATATATATATATATATATATATATATATATATATATATATATATACTGTATATACACACACACACACACACACACACACGCACTCCTTTGTCATTTGTCTCACTTTATTCCATTTTTATCTTTTGATTATCTCTTTATAAATAATATTAAATCTGTGATTTTTAGTCCCGTAATTGTTTTCACCGGAGGCTTCGTAATATGCTGTGAATTTCTATCCTTATATTTTAAACATCGAAAAGTCACTATCCTGTAACGTTTAATTATCATAAGTTTTAATTCGCTGTCAGGATTTTCATCTGCGCATTTTTTGACTGACATGCAACTTCAGGTTCTTGCAACTGAGATTGTGTTTATTGTTTAAATGCATTTCACTTCACACTGTGTATTTTTCGTGATCATTCTTAGTTAATTTTTCACATTACATAGTGTCTGTTTGTGTCTGTAATTCAACTCGGCTTGGTAATGCTGTCTTGATCTTTTACAGTTTTTATTCTTAAATATTAGTATAACTTATGGTTGGTCACGTTTTGTAGTTTTCTTTTTTATGCAGAAATACGACTGAGTTCTCTTCCCTTCTGTTTCTATTTAATGGCTAATATTTCGCATATGGTACATTTTAGCTGCAATTGATATGTTTGCTGTTCCGTTTGGAGAAATAGGTCATAGATACTATTTGCTAATTTTGCAGCCGATGTTGTATGCATGTAAATTATTTCCAGTACTTAATGAGTTTGCACTTTGTGGTCCATTTAATAACAAAGTTTACTTGTTGATTATGAATTTCAGCTTCATTTATATGTATTGCTTTGTTCCGTTTGAGTGCATCGTTTTATACGTATCGTAACGTGGTTTTCTTATAATTATGAAGTGTAAGTTATGTTTTACTGCAGTTAATATATATTAACAGTTATATAAACATAAATGCACTCTGACGAGTTTCAAGCCACTAGGGTTTGCCTTTTTGGTCGTGTTTTGTAAAGTAGTAATTAATGTAATGGGGCATTACGTCACAAAACGCGTAGTGTTCATTTAAAAATATACAACCGATGACTGTCATGATGTCATCTGCGACCTATTGAATTAAATATGTATGTATATATATATATATATATATATATATATATATATATATATATATATATATATATATATATATATATAGTGATTACGCTAATTGTCTCATATGATTACGTTTAAAAGTTCAGTGAGATACAGTTTATCATGAAGTTCTAAGATTTAAATGCTGATAAGCGTTTATTTATATATTAATTCATTTATTTACTTAATTTTTGATAGTCGTAATGTAGTTACTGATATTCTTTCTATTGCCACTGTTGATATGTAATGTCATGCTTAAGCGTTTTTGTGGTTCAATATTTTAATTTTTATTTATATATTATTGTTATTTTAATAACCGAAGTATACTCAAACAGTTTTTTTTCTGCTATTACAGTATATGTGTCGAAAAGTATAAAAGGTAGTTTCAAGAGACTGGTTTCATTGGTTATTTTATGAGTCTGGAGTGAATAATACAATAAAAATACAATTAATAAATCATAACAAGCTAGGAAATAAAAAGAAACTGTTTACAGAGCATATGTCCAGTCATTCAAAAGCAACGTTGCCCTATGTCTTTCTTTATTTATTTGTTCTGAGTTAACCTTCTTTGCGAAAATTGAAATATTACGCTGATATAAGGAAGTAATTTTGGAGTCATTATATAGACCATATATATATATATATATATATATATATATATATATATATATATATATATATATATATATATATATATATATATATATATATATATATATGTCTGTATGTATGTATATATATATATACATATATATATATATATATATATATATATATATATATATATATATATATATATATTGTTACATGGGTCCTTCTGGCTGATGAGTTAATTATTAATTACTATAATTTATATAACCATGCTCTACTTAAGACCCACGTAATCCTGTCAATTAAAGCTAAAATTTACCCCAAAAGACAGACAATTAACTTAATTAGATTAGGTCACTAGTTGGAACTAGAGTACTGAGTATTTTATTTATTCTGGGACAAAAGAATTACGGAAAACCCCTTGATTACCCACCCAGTCCAACAAAAGGAAAAAATGAATTGTTACAGTGAGAGAATTTACATGAGCCAATTAGTCCCCCTCAGACACAGTAATATTTCCCCTACTTCAGTTATAACACAACAGACGATCGTTCTCGTGGCTCTATCGTAAGCAATTTTAGTATATTAAAGGTTTTTCTTCTTCCAAACAATGATATGATCAGGTTCCAAGGCTTACCTGAGTATTACTTATAATTGACCTCTCCCTAATTCTTACTTACTGCAAGGGGAATATCTCATGCAATCTCACTAGGCAATACTAATAATGATTCATATACTCTACTTCATAATACAGGAAATATGGTTCCACTAGGATCTTTAGTCAGTGGCTAAGGAAGGGGGGGGAAAAGGAAAATGGAAGTACAGTGGGAGAAATACCAGCAGGTCGGCGAATACTTGTCAATTCCAGACTTACCTTTCACGTAGGCTGCTTGTGCACTGCAACGGACTCTTGGGATCTGGAACAACACATAACGTCGATTCACTTAGTGAAAAAAAAGACGAAAAGACAAAAGACAAAGTAAGCGGGAGCACGAACGAGTGCATGTGCACTCTAGGACTGCTGTGTTCTCTCTCTCTGTCTGTCCCTAGGTCGGATCAGGCCACTGTTGCTTTCGTAAACAGCGATCCTTCCATACCCTCCGGCAGTCTGAAAAATGACAAAAACATCGCCGATACATAGTACAGAGAAAGTAATGCTTAAGGACACCCTCACTATAGGTGACCTGGTGAAAACCTCCCTGTTGAATAGGTCTCTAATACTAAATTATAAGCTGTTAGGAACAGTTAATTCTGAACACACAACTAGCTCCTGCCCACTTCTCGTCCTGCGTTTCCCAGAAAACTCCTCTTGTCTTTGTTAGGATTATATTCCTACTAAAATAATGCACGGAGGTCGAACAGCAGGATATTTATAAATATATACAGTATATATACAGTATATGTTATCAAATCAAAGGAGTACTTATGATGTTTACATCTGCATTCAGCCATATATATATATATATATATATATATATATATATATATATATATATATATATATATATATATTATTATGTGTGTGTGTGTGCAGTCAGTGCATTAATGCAATCCCGTAGTATTATAAGTCGATTACTGCTGTAAGTGACCAGCTTGACGGTGGTTGGATGGCTATAGAAAGCGAAATGGAGTATTCCTTGATTACTTTTCACTCGATAAATACCTCCATGTTGGTATCTTGCATGATTTTTTCCCATCCACTGTAATGCATTGCTGATCGACCCGATCAGCTGCTCTCCCAAGCGGCATTTTCGTCGGAGTGGCTAAGCTTATCTGCAGTCCAATCGCCGTCCGATTTCAAGGTAATTGATTAAGTGATGAACTATTCATGACGTCGACAATTACCGCTGATTGGGTCTTCCAGTTTTGGAAAAGGAAGATTCCTCCTCTCTCTCTCTCTCTCTCTCTCTCTCTCTCTCTCTCTCTCTCTACCAGGAGTGAAGGGCAGAGACTCTTCCTGATTATTCATTCGCCTTCGTAATATTGTAACGTTTGTAATTATTAATGAGATGACGACATGCTGATGGGTAGATGGTTCTTTTTTTTGGGGTGGTACTCTGAATATTCAACGGAATACTTAAAGCAAATGAAGCGATTAATGGTAATTTCGTAATCCATTCCCGAAATTGGATGCTAGGCTTTAAATGCTTACGGTCATTTTCATTTTGTGCTTTGCTCAATCTTTCTGTGCGTTTGTGTGTGTGTGTGTATGTCCCTGTTATTGCCTTAACGCCAACCGTCTTGTGTGTGTGTGTGTGCGTATGTGTGTGTTTGCGTCACTCCTCGGTTACCACTAATAACCGCTGGAAATTGTAAGAGTCATAAATTCCTATAAAGATCATCTCCTCTGAAGAGATTCAGATAAATCATCGATGATTCGTAATGATTCCCGTGGGCGACGCCTCCTTTTCTCCCCGGAGCTCCGTGTACCAGTTTGTTATGGCATAAGGTTATGAGGTATCATTCTTCCTCCCATCAATCAGCCTCTCCCCTTTTAGGTTAACCCCCTCACCTTTCCCTCCGTCCCCGTCCCACCTTTCGAATATTCTCTTTACCTTTTCCCCTCGCTTTCAAAAACCTCTCATTCTCCTCTTCTTCTCCTCCTCCCCTCCCCTTCACCCACACATCTCGTCCTCCCTTCCCCCCACTCGGATGTTCCAGCCCCTCCTCCCCTTCCAGATAACTCCCCCCCTTTCCTATCTGTGGATTAATGGCCATTACGAAGGATCTTTGATCTTATTTGCATATGCGAGTCATCCATTTGAAAGAGTTAAAGTGAATCTCTGTGAGGTGGAAAGGAGGCTAAGGGCTGGTTTAAGCTGCCTTGAGGGGCGGAGGATTGTAAGTTGCCTATCAGCATGTAGTACCTCGGAGAGAGAGAGAGAGAGAGAGAGAGAGAGAGAGTTGACGCGAGAAGATCAGAAGAAATCATTAAGTTCTGCATTTGAACAACGCCTTTGAATTTCCAAGTAAACAAATTAATATATAATAATGAAACATGTTAAAACATACTGCCCTATACCGTCTATCAATATTAATATATATATATATATATATATATATATATATATATATATATATATATATATATATATATATGTGTGTGTGTGTATATATATCAACACAATACGTGGGGACAGAAATAAATTTCTGACTCACATCAGGATCGAACTAGTATTGTATTGTTACCTGTGTAGAAGAAAATCATTAACGTGAATACCTATAACTGCCCATCCCCTTTATAAACAGATATATACATATATAAAAATTGTCAGCAATTGCTTTTCTTGCGATTTAAGACGGCCTAAAACAAATTTCATTACACTACTAAATTAGTATTTATAAAGGTCTGAAGGGTAAAGAATCTAAGTAATGGGGATGGCCATTTGTAAATTTCAGTAATAATCTCTATAAATTACAGACACGATTTTTCACAACTCTGCTGCCTCTAATCTATCTGTGGAATGTTTTTTTTTTATTAAGGGAATATACGTTGGCTTGTTTCCAAGATTCTCTCTCCCTCTCTCTCTCTCTCTCTCTCTCTCTCTCTCTCTCTCTCAGATCGTTTTCAAGCATAAATCACACTTAGTGACCTCCTTCCTTTTCCCATCATGGCACCTTTTTACATTTTTTACTGTCATTTTTTAGTCCTACCATATATATATATATATATATATATATATATATATATATATATATATAGTATATATATATATATATATATATACAT
>NC_089752.1:53754174-53761674 GCF_040412425.1 Macrobrachium rosenbergii | reverse complement strand
CAATCCTCGCAACGATCGTACTTTTCCTCATAACGGACTTGTTGTTTCCCTTTCCTCGCCAGTGATCTCCCCTTTCCTCCCAACGATCTTGCTCTTTCTTTGTAAAAGAGCTCATGAGTCCTGTCAACGATCCTGTTCTTTCCTCGCCAGTGCCTACATTATTCCTCGCAACGATGCTGCTCTTTCCTTATTGAAGCCTACATCATTCCTCGCAACGATCCTATTCTTTCCTCGCAATGGTCCTGCTCTCTCTTCGCAAATGTTCGCCTCATCCCTCGCAACGATCCTATTCTTTCCTCGCAATGGTCCTGCTCTCTCTTCGCGAATGTTCGCCTCATCCCTCGCAACGATCCTATTCTTTCCTCGCAATGGTCCTGCTCTCTCTTCGCGAATGTTCGCCTCACCCCTCGCAACGATCCTATTCTTTCCTCGCAATGGTCCTGCTCTCTCTTCGCGAATGTTCGCCTCATCCCTCGCAACGATCCTATTCTTTCCTCGCACTGGTCCTGCTCTCTCTTCGCGAATGTTCGCCTAATCCCTCGCAACGATCCCCACTCTTATCATTCACCCTCCACGTTTATCACTAACCCCCATCTTTCTATTCATACCCACATACATCTGACGTCGTAAGGACTGTCTGTAACTCCGGCAACCTAATGACGCATACACCTGCCTTCATTTTTTTCAGCTAAAAATGATATTGGAATTTAAGAAACATAATAACACGAGATGCATATGTAATATGTAGTCATGTTCGAGTATTTTTCCTTGCTGGGTGTGATTTATTGAGTAAAATGGTCGTTTGTTTAGGGATACTGTCATTAATATTTCGTTTTATGTGCAATTCATGTATGGTACAGATATTGACCAAGAACTCGTAAAAAGTTTTTAAGACGTGTGAGTAGCTACTTGTTAGAACGTTTGTGGATGTGTTCAAGAGAGAGAGAGAGAGAGAGAGAGAGAGAGAGAGAGAGAGAGAGGGAGGGACTTGGTATTCCCTTGGGTTTTCAGCTTAGCATCACACGCCGCATCGTTTCTCATAGAAAAGTGATAAACTGTTCCACACACGTGCACCTTATTTATTTAGGTGTGGATCTGCTCCGTACATCTTGCACCGATGGTTTACAAGCTTATTCAAATGAGCCACCTCTCCCCCAGTGGATTCTCTCTCTCTCTCTCTCTCTCTCTCTCTCTCTCTCTCTCTCTCTCTCTCTCTCTCTTGCCTTTTTTGTCGCTTGGTGGATGTTTATACATAATCTGTTTTGGCGACGTGGTTAAACATAACCCAAATCGTTTGAGTAATGGACAGACAAATGGAAGTGAGGAACGGTTTCCCTTCTTCGTCCTTATCAAGTTCCTGTTTAGAAAAGCTTTCACATCTAATGCGCTTAGTCACCATAAGGGTTTAGGTATGTTTTTTTTATTTCTTGTCTTCTTTTCTTTCAACAAGACAGCTTTGATTTGGGGTGCAGTTGATCGGTTTTGCAGCGCGGGCGAGGCTCCCGTGCTGTTTCACTTCGGATTTAATCGCCGCTGGTGAAATTATTGGTGTTGATTTTAGTTTTTGTATCCTAACATGTGGGATATTCATTCATGGCATGAGAGTATGTGTCTCTTAGCGTTTGCTGCATGACATATTTTCGCACTGAGTACGAGCAAATGCGATTGGTTTTAAAGGATTCCCTGGGATATGTAATGGTGTTATCATAGTTGGTGTCAAGCATTTTTTGAGGGAGTAATATTATTATTGATCATTTAATTTCAAGTGAATTTTGTAAACAGTGGGTAAAAAACGCTACACAAAATATTTGGTTTTCCATTAGAATGAGAGAAGCCATGAGTCATTTAAAGTCTTCATAAGACTCTCATATGTGACAGAAGGAATTGCCAATGGATAAAGAACAAAAGAACTCATAAATGCCAGCTCATGTTGCTGTTATGACATTCGATATTCTATTTCTTTTACGCAATGGAAGCCCTGTTCAAGGACTGTGTGATGAGAACTGATTTTTTCGTTAGTTATTTATTAGGGTAGCTGGTAGCTGCGGTTGTGTGGGAATAGGTTTTTAGTATTCTGTTGAATTGAAATCTTATTTTGTAATTGAGGGTTTGCTAACTCTATTTTGGATACATTTTGAGAAATCGGAGCCAACTAGCTTTAATAAACATAGTATATCATAAAAATTTTAATTTGATTAAATATTGTCTGCCGAATTTTCCTTCAAATTGTGCTTAGAGGAAATAATATCAGTAATCCATTTTGTCGATGTTGTCCAGATATTTATTAGTTTTCTCTACTCAGAAAAGTAAAAAAAAAAAAGAAAAAAAAACTTGCCATCTATTCTCATTGCTGGCAATTAATTGTTTCATTGCTAAGTTTCACTTTACTTGCCATTCAGTCTCCCTTTCTGTTCTCATGCACCTATTTTTTTTGGGGGGCCAATAATCTTCATCTTTAATCTTTGCTGACAATATCTCTCTTCATTGTTGCGACTCATATTACTCGCAAATCGTCCTCCGTTATTCTTCGTATGTTCTTACGTTTTCCTGGTTTTATGAATGAAATATTGCCAGGAATTCCTTGCTTCTTCTTCTTCTTCTTTAAGCATCTGCCTTCTTTCGTCACTCCCTCTCTTATTATTTAAGAAACAAGCGAGAGTGCAGTTGCCCACTCATATTTCATCACTTCGGCCTTTACTTATGAATTACACGGATGCTAAGATGACAGGAAACATATTGACGTGACCTGATGACATTCTTGAAATTCTAATCAGACTAAATCTGATCTTTAGCCCTCTTCGCCTATAGAGGAGAAACGTCTTTAGTATTTTGGTCTGTTTTTTTTATTTCTTTTTACTCGATTTAATTTTTTTTATTTATTTAATAATACTGGAATTATATTTTTTCGTTTCAGTCTATTCTGCTACTGAGTGTTTTTTTTTTTTTGCCAAAACAATAAACGTCAGCTAATCAGTCTCTCTCTCTCTCTCTCTCTCTCTCTCTCTCTCTCTCTCTCTCTCTCTGAAACGCTTGCTCGCTTGCGACCCCACCCAGGCAGCGTGACTGTTAGCTTTTCCCTGCATGGATGCAAATGTATATTTGATGCTTTCTCCAAGAAAGTTGACCCTCTGGTTCTTCTCCCCTTTGACATTTCCCGAAACAGAAAGAAAGTTCGAATTGCCCACGACTTGGCTGCTAAGATTTAAGGAAAGTGGATGGAATATGGTTATTACTGGTTAGTTGGTTGATTGGTCTTATGCCAGCATAGGCCTTCGGAAGTGATGCTAAGGAGCTGATGTGAATAAAGAGGCTGGTGTGGATCTGTGGACATCCCGACCAACCGATGATAGGTAGTCCGGTTTTTATTACCATTAGTAGGAAGACGACTCGTCCAGTGCCATGATCTTCATGTTAATATTTCTGAGTCAGTATTTCATTTATGCACATTATTAAAATGATATCATTTATGCCTGTTCAGTGGCTTTTTTTTTTTTTAGTTTTTGAATTATTTTTCTCATAATATTATGGCTCCGCATATTTCATGCATGCCCCTTATAAAACTCTGTATGTGAATGTATCCTTGTCAGGGTGACTTTGCTTGCATTCATGGTATTGTGTTTCAGTTTAGTATGTTATTTCAGCGTGTAGTCAGACACATTCTGACCTTAGCCAAATTATTTGATTAGGTTCGAGGTCACAGATATTTACGTTTTTCATGTTAAATTTTGCAGACGCTGTAGTATTGCTTTCAATTTTGTATGTTGTTTCAGCATCAAATCAGACATAATTTAAAACTCCGTCTCTGTGTGTGTGTGTATATATATATATATATATATATATATATATATATATATATATATATATATATATATATATATATATACTATATATATATATATATATTATATATATGTATATATTATATATACATATATGTAATATATGTGCTGTATATAAACATATCTATGTGTTTATATATACATATATATATATATATATATATATATATATATATATATATATATATATATATATATATATATATATATATATATATATACACACACATGAAAAAAAGAAGCTTCCACAGCAAAATATATACATCCTCAGGAACAAGAATGCATATCCTCCATTCTTACAAATTTATTGCAAACGTTTCCATGACACATGTCACATTTTCAAGGCTAAAAAAGAAAATAATTTACCACAGATAGAATCACGGTATTAAAGATTTTTTAAAAATTAAAGTATTTAAAATTCACAAAATGGTAATGCACGTTAAAATTAGGTATATAAATGAACATAAAACAAGAGAAAAAAAAGGGTCATAAAAGATATAAGTCAAGGGAACCAAGACAGTCTCACCAAGCGAAATGAAAGAATAATACTGAGAGAGAATACAGAAAATATGCATAAAGGAAAAAGTAGGCAACATATAACTGAGTTGACGACAATTTAATATTTAACGAGGGAACAGTTCTCTGTATAACAATAGACTCTAGGATAGTTAGATCGTGATGGTTGGAGACCCGCCCTATTATTGAAAAATCTTCATCTCTGGTATTTGTTTTGCACTGTACAGCATGGTTTCTGATGTCAGAGGCCTCTGGATTCGATAACTTGCATCCTGTACGGTAGCTTAAGCCTCTATGAGAGCCAATTCGCACCCTCAACGGCCTCCTCGTACATCCGTGATTACATCCCGGACAAGTGTATTTATATACAAACTATCCTAGAGTCTATTATTATAAAGAGAACTGTTCCCTCGTTAAATACTCAACTGTCGCCAACTCAGTTATATGTTGCCTACCTTTTCCTTTATGCATATTTTCTGTATTCTCTCTCAGTATTACTCTTTCATTTCGCTTGGTGAGTCTGTATCTTGGTTCTCTTGACTTATATCTTTTGTGAACACGTTTTTTCCTCTTGTTTTTATGTTCATTTATATACCTAATTTTAACGCTGCATTGCCATTTTTTGTGAATTTTAAATATTTTAATTTAAAAAAAAATTTTTTAATACCGTGATTCTATCTGTGGTGCAAATTATTTTCTTTTTTAGCCTTGAAAATGTGACATGTGTCATGAACGTCGGCAATAAACTCATAAAGAAGGAGTCTTCGTTTCCCTTGTTCATGAGGATGTGTACACACACACACACATATATATATATACATGTACATACATACATACATTATATATATATATATATATATATATATATATATATATATATATATATATATATATAACTCTCTAATTCTCCCTCCTTGAATTTGTGTTTGTGTATATAAATTCTAATTGCCTGCACATACGTCTGACTTTCTTCTACACGAATCTGTGCGTTTAAACGCATGAATATACGATTGCGCGTGAACGTGCTGCACACAGTTTCGTGTAACAAGAATGACTCTCGCCAGGAATGCAAGTGACGCAGGCTTCTTACTCCCCAACTGCCGCTTCACTCCCTTTGGCATTTTGCTTTCTAACTTTAGAGAGAAAAGTTAAGTCGCACTATGGTGAAGCCTTAACTCGTCCTAGCTCGGAAGAGGTATCAGTCCCCCGGCGCAACTCGCCGCGCTACCGCTAAAATGACGGAATATTGTGTTAAAAGTCCGCGCCTTCTGGAATCCAGTCAAGGAGAAATTCTCCTCTGGAACTTTTCCCTTACTTTACTCATTTATTTTATTGTTTTATTTTTTTGTATTTTTGAGATGTAGAATTTCTCTCTCTCTCTCTCTCTCTCTCTCTCTCTCTCTCTCTCTCTCTCTCTCTCTCTCTCTCTCATATTCAAGTTATTGCATTTTCTGTGTTTGGAGATAAATATAAATGATGATATCATTGTGTATTGAACGGTAATGTACAATAAGTATACTTTACAGCTGATTTAATGATTGCATATTAACACTGAACCAGTGTATAGATGATTCATTAAATTGCTTATTTAATTATACACGTAGCTAGTAGAGGATACACGACTTAATCCAAAAACCGATATTCTAATAAATTGCTTAAGAAGATTTGTTACTCGATGCAATCGTTAACTTGTATATTTTTTCTGTATTAATATCCCATATTAATATGGGAGTAGTCGTGACGGTTTTACTACATAATATGAATGAGAGTAAGATACTATATACTGTATGTATATATAATATATGTATATATATACACATATATAATATATATACATATAATTATGTGTATATATATATATAATATAGATACATATATCTATACACACATATATATAAATATACATATATATGTATATATACATTATATATATATATATATATATATATATATATATATATATATATATATATATATATATATCAGGATTGAAGAGTAAGTAAGCATGCATGTCTCTTACAAGATCAAGTTTATTCTGCAACGTTTCACATCACATGATGCATCTTCAAGAGCTGGAAAATTACAGACAATAAATACTTAAATGTCACTTATACATTGGGAAAAATTTCTTAAAAATTTAAAAATTTAAAACATTTACAAATACAAAAAAATTAAAACAAGAACTTGAAAGGAACACCTACCAAGGCAAGAGCTAAAAAGTTACTAAAAAGGCAGGGAGAAAATAAACAAACGAAAGAAACCTATAACGAACGTGGAGAGTAAACAAACAGGCAGTTATGCTATAAACAGTTGTATGGACGACGATTGGGTGTTTAGTGTTGGTAAATTAGTTTTGATAAAAAACGACTCCAACACCATCAGCTCGTCGTCCTTACGGGCAGATCGAATAATTTTAAAATCATTTATATCCAAGCGGGTACCACAATTCTTGGAATGGTTCCGAACTTTGGATATTTCGGGACTGGACAATGTGCAACCCGTCCTGAAGCTGACACCTTGGTGGGAGCAGAAACGGACCTTGAGAAGCCTCCTAGTACATCCAACGTTGGTTCCCAGACTACATCTGGGACACGTATATTTATAGATAATGCTGGATGTCAAGGAAGGGCTCAGTCTGTCCTTCATTCTTAAAAAAGAACCGATATTGAGAGGATTTCGTGGAATCAACTTCAGATTTACAGCTGGTAATTCATGATAAATTAAATTCATACATTTTTTTTTTAAACTTTTGTCATGAAGGAAAGGGAACTTAGCATAAATACATAATTTGGGAACGGTATATGTGGGAATAGGTTGTTTCATTTTTGCGGTTAAAAGCTTAAGTACTCGATGGAAATAGTAGGATGGAAAACAATTGTTTTTTTCGCAACAATTGTTTTCCATCCCACTATTTCCATCAAGTACTTAATAAGCTCTTAACCGCAAAAATGCAACATATCCAATGTTAAGGAAAGCAGGAAGTTAAGAATTCCATACGGCCGATATACATACAATATACATAATTTCATATATGCATGCAAACATACATACACATTTTATATATATATACATATATATATATATGTGTGTGTGTGTGTGTGTGTATGTGTATATATACTGTATATATATATGTATAGAGAGAGAG
>NC_089752.1:53736674-53746674 GCF_040412425.1 Macrobrachium rosenbergii | reverse complement strand
AGTGTCCTACCTTACATGATTAACCAGAATGTTAGTAATAGTGTTAGGTCAAGCAAGTAACCATTGTGATAAGTTCTTGCATAAATGATAATTGTTCTTTGTGTATGTATGTATTCGTTTGTTACTGTACTTTTACACATTGATTTCTGTTATTTATTTTATTCTCTGATGCACAAGTGACCTCTTTGTTTCTAAATGTCATCGATTTTGCTTGGTGTTTTTATGTTGTGTTGCTATTGTTGCTCCACATACAATGTATTATATACGATATTCCAAAATTTTTCCATCTACTCTTCCTTTTCTTTTTAATACATTTTTTTTATTTTCACCTAGCTATATACTTAATTTTGAGTTGCATTTTGATTGTTATACATTTTAGAGAATAAATTTTAGTATCCTTGTCCTTAAGCTGGTCATTGCTTCGTCTTTTGAGTCTGATATATATGTGTGTATATGTGTTTGAGTGTGTATATTTATGTGTGTATATATGTATATCCCCGAATGAAAATGTGAGCTTACCCACTTGCTCACAAATGACCAAACCTTGGTCAGTAAAATTTAGAGACCATCGCTTAATAGTTTTCAGTACAATACCAAAAGTTTTTCCCCGTTATTTCAGATTTTATCTGAGCACTTTGGAACACAGAATCTAACAGGATTTTTAATTGAACTCCGTGTATTAAATGCACCAGTTTCTCCCTAGGTTATAAAAATTCTGCCTTCGTTCACGAAGTCTGTGATAGATTAGAGGGTAGGTTTTTGTTAGCCCAAATTTCCGCTCAGAAAAATATCGAATTTTTCATTTAATTCATAAAGGATTCATAACGTTCAACAAAGTGTGTGTTTTGTTATTTTTATTATCTGATTTTCCAGTTTCAGGTTTCTCCTTTTCACAGGAAAATAAATTACCTTACGTCGTCCATGTGCATTGCCGTTGTGACGCCAGTGTTCAAAAAAGAAAAAAAAAAACGTCCAGCAGTCATTGACTTTAAGAGCTATTGATTTTAAATAAATTAAGTTTTATATAGATGCAGGTGCTTCTACCGTCAATTTCAGCATCAGATGTGTGTGAAGTAGTTTTCTAGATTAATTAATATTTACTGTCCTCTTTGCTCTCTACGATAGAAATTGTTCATCACTGTAAAGTTGATGGTTTTATAGAATATCGTCGGAAATTGCATCTCTCTCTCTCTCTCTCTCTCTCTCTCTCTCTCTCTCCTCTCCTCTCTCTCTCTCTCCCTCTCTCTCTCTCTCTATATATATATATATATATATATATATATATATATATATATATATGTGTGTGTGTGTGTGTGTGTGTGTGTGTGTGTGTGTGTGTGTGTGTGTGTGTATGTATGCAGACAAAAAATTCCACTTACAAGGAAGATGTAATTAAAGATTTTTTTTTCGGATTTGATTATTTAGAAGAAATTATGGTACTCGAGAAATGCAACTGTATATGAATGTTCAGGACAGAAGCTGGTTATTGGAGATGAAAACCATGAATTTTCCACGTATATAGTTTTGATAGTAAGGAATAGCAGAGATGTTCTGGGGTCTCTTTTTTGGAATAGCGTTAATTAAATTTCAGATTTGACTCAGAGTTGGATGCTGAAAGTAGAACAATCAAGCCTTCTAGAGATTGACTTAATCTCCAAAGAATCTTGGTAACTGCAGATCTAAAGAGGGTGCTTTTATACTTTTGTCTTTTAATTTTACTCACTTAAGGAGAAAAATTGGACAATTTCCTTTGTAAGTGTTAACATTAGTCACATTCAAATCTTTTGTTATTACTTAAAAATCGTGGTCGAATCTTTCTTTTGCTTCTTCTGCTAATTTTTAGTATTATTATTCAATAATAATACTAAAATATTCTTTTATATACTCTGCTTATATTCATTATTATTATTGTTTAAATTTCCTGACATATTCTTTAAAGATCGGATGCTTATTATTATTATTATTATTATTATTATTATTATTATTATTATTATTATTATTATTATTATTATTATTATTATTATTATTATTATTATTATATTATTATTATTATTATTATTTTATTATTATTATTATTATTATTATTATTATTATTATTTAAAATTCATGACTTTCTTTAAAAATCCGCTTATTTTCATTATTACTATTGTTTAAAATTCCCGAAATATTCTTTACTATCTTCTATTTACTTTCATTATTATTATTGCTTTAAATTCTTGCCATATTCTTTAAAGATCTGCTGCTTATTATTATTATTATTATTATTATTATTATTATTATTATTATTATTATTATTATTATTATTATTGTTGTTGTTGTTGTTTAAAAGTCATGACATATTCTTTAAAAATCTGCTTATTTTCATTATTACTATTGTTGAAAATTCCCGAAATATTCTTTACTATCTTCTATTTACTTTCATTATTACTGTTGTTTAAAATTCCTGAAATATTATTTACTATCTTCTGCTTACTTTCATTATTATTAATGTTTTAAATTTCTGCCATATTCTTTAAAGATCTGCTGCTGCTATTATTATTATTATTATTATTATTATTATTATTATTATTATTATTATTATTATTATTATTATTATTATTATCATCATTATTATTATTATTATTATTATTATTGTTGTTGTTGTTGTTGTTTAAAATTCATGACATATTCTTTAAAAATCTGCTTATTTTCATTATTATTATTATTATTGTTTAAAATTCTTGACAGATTCCAGCAAATCTCCCCTCACTTCCCCCTTCTCTTCTACGGGTTGCCCTCTCCCTCTCCCCTCTCCCTCTCCCCTCACCCTCTCCCCTCACCAACGTCCATGTTCTGTCGAGTCCTTCCCTGGTCTCGCCCATCGCCTTCCCTGCGACTGTTCACATTTTGGAAATCCTCCCATACGTCTCCTATGAAATATTGGCACTGTTAGAGCCAGTGGTTCAGTTTCTTCCGAATAGAAATGACTTTTTAGATGGATGACAAAGCACCCACTCACGGATGATTTTAAAACGGTCGTTTAGATGCGAAGCGTTTTTTTCTATGGCGTTCATTCTGTTAGTGCACAGAGGGGGGTCTATGATTTTTTTTATTATATTTTCTTCTTTTTGTCTTCACCTAGGTAGGGATTTTGAGGGGTAGGAGGGGGTCGAGTGGAAGGGGGTTACGGGTGACGGAAAAAAACGGAGAAAGCGTTTTATAGAAGGGTATCCCCAACTTGTTACCTTATAGTGAGAAGAATCTCTCTCTCTCTCTCTCTCTCTCTCTCTCTCTCTCTCTCTCTCTCTCTCTCTCTCACCGTGTTGGTTCCCCTCCTTGATTTATTCATCATTGTTTTATGATGCATCGCTATAGTAGCCTCATTGATCTGATTTATACGAAACTGTTTTTGATAAATGGCATCAATATTTTCCGTATTATTATTTTTTTCCCCTTTTGCCTTGTGTACAGTTTGCAGACACTGTATCGAGACATATTGTTTCTTGATATATGATATTGTGTCCTGAGGCGTGCCATGGCTTCTTAATCTTGGGCGCCATTGAGTGAATTATGGAGGTCTTACTCGGTCGACTCTTTCGAGACTTGTTTTATCTCTACATTCAAACGAGCACCGTATTACCCCCTTCCCCCATCCCCCTACCCTTAATACCTACACGGTCCTTTAACCAACCCCATAACCCAAGCATCACCACGTTAATTCCCACCCCACCATAAACTACGGAACGCCTCTCTCCCCTGCCCCCATGGCCATCAACTTCTTCAAATCGTTTTTGAAGTGAAAGGAGTGAAATGGCATGTATTTTCTAAACCTGTATTTTGTTATAGAAGCAATGCAGCGTAGGATTGCCATGAAAGGAAGCATATCATTCGTAAATGTCATTTATTGCTTGCCTATGCTTTCGTTAATGTATACCTTCAGTTTATTAGTAATTGATGTTTTTGTAGAATAATCTGGTTGTTGATTACGCCTTACATTCCGTTTCATATTTCCAGTAACATTAGATTAGAGAGGTGTATTAAATTGCTCGTCCCTTCTTCCTGTACATGAATTTGTAGTCGTCCTAATCTTTAATACCGGTAGGGTGTTTTTATATATATATATATATATATATATATATATATATATATATATATATATATATATATATATATATAATGTGTGTGTGTGTGTGTGTGTGTATGTGTGTATGTGTCTGTGAGCACTAGCTCGCGTTTGTATGTATGGACGTATAATATTGTATGTGTATATGTAGATACACAAGCAAATGTTAGCTGAACTAACGGAAAATCATATCATCAGAAAACTATTGTTTAAACTCATCACCAACATTTTACCAAAAACAATTCTGGTTTTAGAACAAGAAACAGTACGAAATAACGTTTCTAGTTTCTTAATTTAGCTATAGCTACATTAAGAAGCTAGTCACGAAACTCATAATTGCTCCATTGTATACAACAAAAATTAAATAAATGCATTTCTGTCACGTTTTAATGATCGTGATCTGAGTCACAAAGACTATTATTTTTTTAAATTTTATTTTTGACTAAACATGTTAGGCAAGTCCATTAGTGGTTGTGTGGATTATGTGAAGTCATTTGCATGCCGGCTTATCCCGAAGTAGTCTCGGAATGAATTCGTATTGGACGCCCTTTCATGTTTCACTGGTAATGATGTAATTAAAATATACTTAGTTATAGGTGGAAGAATATATGTTATGTGGTAGACAGAAATAGGTAAGGCAATCATAAGAGAAATTTTGTGTATGTGGGCCGTTCTAACCGATACTGTTGTTATTTATTTAAATTAATGAAGGAAGGGAAGTCATGAGAACAAATGACATGAAGAAAAATCTGTGATACTAAAATGAAAAGCTACGCTGAAACATTCGTTAGATGCGAAAATACTTTTTTTTTAATTGCCAATGTGGGGTTTCTTGCATGATCGATAGATTACAAAAACTTACTTTATATAGAAAAAATTGGAAACTTACCTTGAGAGACGAGTCTTTTTTTTTTTTTTTTTTTGGGGGCCACAGTTATGGTGCCCCATTTTTCTTAGTCTTTCCATAGGTATAATTCCCCATATTTCTTATTATTTCCTTAAGTATAATACCCCATATTTCTTATTCTTTCCATAGATATAATAATCCATAGTTCTTATTCTTTCCATAGTTATAATAATCCGTATATTTAATTCATTCCGTAAGTATAATACCCGTATATCTCATTCTTACCATAGACATAATATCCCGTATTTCTTATTCTTTCCATAGATATATTACCCCATATTTCTTATTCTTTCCATTGGTATAATACCCCGTATATCGTATTTTTTCCTCAGATGAAATATCCCACATATCTTATTCTTTCCATAGGTATAATACCACGTATATCTTATTCTTTCCTTGGGTATACTACCCCATTATATATATATATATATATATATATATATATATATATATATATATATATATATATAAATATATACACATATACATTATTCTTTACTTAGGTATTATACCGCGTATATCTCATCCTTTCCATAGGTATAATACCCCGTATTTCTTATTCTTTCCATTTTCATTATCATCTCACCTAAATATGGAAGGTCAGTTCATTTACCCTGACCGGTCTGTTGACCATGAAAATGTCGGATTATCATTTTCGTCCTCATTTAAATATAAATATACATCCACGTTCTTCTCTCGGGTGGAAAAATGCGCGTGTTTCGCAGAGTGTAGGGCATTTTCAATCCGTAGGCTTTCAGAAATGGAACTCACGGTATGTTTGTTAATTGGAATGGAATTACTTCTCATCGAGATGGGTGGCGATGTTTACTCTCATAATACGGTGATATCGAGTTGGGTACTCGGCCCTTGATTGGCTAGTCCGTTTCTAATCACTTATAGATATTAGTCATTAAAAAAACTAGAAGTGAACAGCCATAGATAAATGGAACCTGGCCGTATGAATGTTTTCGTTTGTGTGATCGATTCTTTCTCTGCTAACGGTGGTTTGATTGAGTTTGCTCTGCGTTGCTTATTGAGTTTTCATATATATATACATATATATATATATATATATATATATATATATATATATATATATATATATATATATATATATATGTATATGTATATACAGTATATGCGTGTATGTTCATATGTATTTAAACACGTAAAAACTATTGCCTATCTACACATATATATATATATATATATATATATATATATATATATATATATATATATATATATATATATATATATATATATATATGTATATACATACATATATATATATATATATATATATATATATATATATATATATATATATATATATATATAGATATAGATATAGATATCTAGGTAGACAGATATTTATTTAAGTACACACACACATATGTGTGTGTATGTATGTGTCATCTCTGGAAATAGTTTTTCAGGACTTCTCATGTAAACCCTCCCATTCTACCTCATGTAATATAGTAATTTTGTAAAAATGCGGTCTTTCAGATATATACAGTACAAATTTTGATATAAAATCATTTTATGCGTTTTTAAGAGTTATTCTGATCTGCTATCTATTTGTCATTTTATTTAATCGTTCTTTGCAATAAATGATTTCATGCTTGGATTTGTTTTCATTATACATATATATATATATATATATATATATATATATATATATATATATATATATATATATATATATATATATATATATATATATATATATATATATATATATATATATATATATATATATATATATATATACATTTACAGATTTATACACATATGATTATATATATGCGCATATGTATACGTATATATGTATATATGCATAATTTTTTCTACAGTTATCAGCCATTTGCTTGGAATTATCATTCTCTTTTTTTTGTAGAAAATTTGATCAGATTTTTCTCCATTCAGATAACTGAAATCAGTGAAATCGCTTGAAATTTCCCTTGCAGAATTTCGGCTGTAACGACGGTACTTACTTATTTAGTACTATACTATAGTTAGAACTAGTCACTGGTACTCAAGATTGTTGTAGTCCTTCACTTTTTTTCCCCCCCCTCAGCCATATTTTCAAGTAGAAGAACTAATGACTATCGAAGATTCTCCCATTTTTTTTTTTTTCATCTTTATTTTTCGCCTCATCTTGAAATGGGTTCTTATCTAAGATGCTGGCGCTGAGAATGGAGAACGTCTCAAGGTCCTGTGCGGGAAAACAAAAGGTTGGGAGAATTTTAATATAGGACCCAGGAAGCCTCTTCCACTGACGGCGAAGGTATTGATGACCGAAGCCTTTTAAAACGAGGCTCTCCTCTCTGTTGGCCTACTCTTATGCCACCCCCCCCCCACTTCTCCTCCTCCCCCAACCGTATCTCCTCCCCGACTCCCTCATTTGTGTATATAGAGAGAAATGCAGACAGACAGACTGACAGACATCCAGAATGGGCTACCATTTCACACTTATACTTCAAGGGGATATTATTAAAAAAAAATCTTAATTCTTGAACCTCCTTTTATAATGATAACTCGTAATTTGTCTTTAAAAGAACCTTCGTTAATAATAACTCGTAATTTGTCTTTAAAAGAACCTTCGTTAATACTTTTTCATTTAATTCCAGGTGAGTGAAGACGAAGAGGGCCTTCCCTCTGCATCTTTGTGACTAGGGGTTTGTAAGTTGTTGCGATTTGTGTTTGTTGTAGCTTGTTCTTGATAAAATAAAAAATGAAAGATTTTCATTCATCGCCGTGTTTAGCGGACAAACCATCTGATGTTAGTGGTGCATCTGGACAATTAGCCTCCTCTAGAATTATTACAGCGAGGTTCATACTAACATTAACGTAAATACTCGAGTTACGTATGGTTATTTTTTCAAGAGAATTAAACGAGAGAGAGGAAAAAATCCAATAAAAAAAAAGAGTTTTACTCAAACTGTCGGGTTATTTATGGAGAGGCTCCAAGCGTGACGGTCATTATCCGTAATTAAAACACTTTATTATTATTATTATTATTATTATTATTATTATTACTCAGAAGATGAATCCTGTTCATGTGGAACAAGCCCACAAGGGTCAGTGATTTGACATTCAAACTTCCAAAGAATATGGTGCTCATTTGAAAGAAGTGGCAGGAGGTACTAGGAAATACAGAAAGAAGAGATCAGTTATTAGAAAAGAAAAAATAACGAATTAATTAATAAATACATAAAAATGTAAGTAAATTATTAAATTACAAGGAGAAGTGTTTTTGGGTAGCAATGAGTTGCTTCAGCGTTCTTTCAGGAACAGCAGAGCCACTAGTGACACGAGAGTAACCCAAAATGATAAAGCGCCAGATATCTCCAGGTTTCGACGTCTATCGTTCCCAACAATTACGAGCCACATGAAAAATGCATCATCTATCAAAGCCCAGAAGTCTTCTTAATTTATCGGAGGAGGAAGTTTGTCAAGACGATATGTGAGACTTAGCGGAGGGCTGGGGATAGGGGCTGTGGAGGGGTTGGAGGGGCCCTTGGGATAATTGGGGTAGTGGGTGGGATATGGAGGGAGGGGTAGGGGGGAGGAGGTGGTGGTGCAGGGGGAATAGACTTGTGGAGGGGGGGCGATCCCCACTTGAAAGACGCTTTTTAACCACCCTTCCTCTAATGAACATCGACGCCATCACATCTTCACTAATGAAATGAACTTCAAACTGTCTCAGAAATGCTGCGCCGGGTCTTAGTCAGCGCTTTTTACAGTAATTATGATTAAGATTATAAGCCCAAGACGCCCGAAGAGATTTCCGGAAAGAGAGATGGGCCTTTGGGGCGGAGGGTTGGGGGGGAGGAAGAGAGGGAGGGGTGGAGCGAGGACTCTGAGCCGTGGGGCGGGCGGGAGTGATGGGCGTGAATGAGGAAGGAATCTGAAGTAGGCGTCGCACGGAGGGAGGGAGGGCGGCAGGTAAGCTATCGCGGTTACCATCTGCTGGCCTCACGCCAAGGTATTAATGATTTTGGGGTTGGGGGAGGGGTGGCGGGACACCAGTTAGAAAACACTACTGTGTTGTCACGCGTAGGAATAGTTATGATTTCCCTTTGCCATTCCGATTTGCGGCCCTACCTTCGAATTGAATATAAAAAGAAATGAATTATATATATAAAAAAGAAATAAATAAGGTCTGAGCCAAAAGAAAATTCCGTGCGGTTTGTATCAGAGATATATCGAACCTGTTAGAATTCTTTTTCCGTATTGTATTATTGACGGTTGGTCTTTTTAGTTATGTGCAAACTATAGCTCAGCTAATCATTGGCTGGAGGTTTCTTATCATTCGTGAAATACTTGGATTGTTACATAGTTCTGTTTCGCATTATTGCTAAACAATAACCATTACTAAAAAGTAAGAGTAAAATTCTCTCTCTCTCTCTCTCTCTCTCTCTCTCTCTCTCTCTCTCTCTCTCACACACACACACACACACACACACACACACACACACACACACACACACACACACACACTCATACCGGGTTTATCGATACACAATCTTGCATGTGTATTTGCTGAGATGAGTATTTATTGTTGTCAACATGGCGTGACTATTGAAAGTGTAAGGAATGAGGAGATTCATAGTCGTAGAAAAAAGTTAGTTTTGTTAAAGCAGGGAACAGCATTTGGTGAGATGGTCTGGTCTTGTGGAAAAATCAAGGATGGAAGATTTGTATTAGGAGCGACCAGTTCTGAAGTGTGAGAAGAGAGTAGGAGAGGAGACTTTGAAAGAGCAGGATAGATACAACTAAAGTGGTATTGAAGAGGAAGGGTATTGATATCCGGAAGCGTGAAAATGCCAGCGACGGAGATTAATGGCGTTGTATGCGCAGTAGTTGTTGAACGCCATGCTGATGAACCTTTGTGTACGGATATGTCCTGGTAAGGTCATAAACTTCGTTGAAATACGCTTTGAAAGTGTCAGTAGCCCTTTTTTTTTTTCTGAAGCTACCCCATT
>NC_089752.1:53706674-53731674 GCF_040412425.1 Macrobrachium rosenbergii | reverse complement strand
GGAACCGGATGGCTTTACTCTGCTGACACTACCATATATATATATATATATATATATATATATATATATATATATATATATATATATATATATATATATATATATATATATATATATATATATATATATATATATATATATATATATCTATATATATATATATATATATATATATATATATATATATATATATATATATATATGTGTGTGTGTGTGTGTGTGTGTGTGTGTGTCAATTTTCACTTGAAATATTAATATTTACTTATTATTATGAAAACTACCGGTAACAATGAAGGAAAAAAATATGCATTTGTTCTGGCATTTGTTGTTATAAAGATATATATTCGATTTGTTTCAAAACTTAAAAATGTCTCGTATGAGAGAGAGAGAGAGAGAGAGAGAGAGAGAGAGAGAGAGAGAGAGGGAGGTCGAGGGACCACAATGAATATGCCCAGGTCCACCCTCACGATTTGAGCATCATCCTGGGCAGTAGCAGCATCAGCACCACCAGTATCTCTTCATAGTCGATTTCACCCTATGACAGCTCTTGGGGAAACTCGAGGAGTGGCCGAGGGTTTGAAGTTCTTACCTTCTTTGTAATCAGATCGTCGGTACTTTGCGTTTAAGGTAAGAAAAATCACTAGAAGCTTAAGGCGACTGGGTTTACAGTTACCTGTGAACTTGTATGGATGGGATGGGCTAGGAGTGGACGGTGGGTCCAGTTGAACGCTGGATTAATGAGCAAAGTTTTGCCAGTATCAAATCCTCTCTGGTTTTGGGTGACTGAACGGACATGATGGCAACCTTTTGCTCACTTGAGGAGAAAATTACTTGTTGTCACATGATGCGAGAAGAAGAAACGGGAGTTTTTGTACCTGATTTAAGTTACTGACTTGAAGTTAGAATATTTTGCGTGATGTTGTCAGGTGGAATATTTATTACAGGTATACGCAAATGTGGCAGCATGGTTTATTTGTCACTTTCATTGTTTCATTCATAACATTGCGAAGCAAATAGAATTTAGTGTTGTGTCTAAATTTTACCATAAAATGTTGTCTTTTGTGCTTTACTTTGGAGAATTTGAGTTTTGCTGTTTGTTGAAATCACGTATGTCTTTCTTGCTATGCAATAATTGCTTCTGAATTTTAGTTTCCATTTCCTCAATATTCTCATCTGAATTTAGTCGTCAGATGATATATTAACTTCCACAAAACTGGTCTAATATGAATTACAATGCGGTTTTGCTTTTAAATGTTTTTAAGTTTCGATTCACTGGCAGCAATAATTTGTTAGTAATTATTACACTAATATTTGAATATTTTCTCATCTTTAGTCTGTTTATAGAAACATTCCTGAAATATAATGCAACTTTTTGTAAGAGTTTTTCAGAATCCAAGAACAATGATGATAGTATAATGTTTAAGATTACTTTCTAATTTTTTTTTTACATGTTGCAATAAGTGTCTGGGAGTTGTGTTTTTATGTGTTGCGGCAACTTTCTTGTGATTTCGGGCGGTGATGACCATAGTCATTGCGACACCATATTACAGAGATCAATAAATCAGTAATTAACTTGTAATTTTCTTTTAATCCAAACTGCTGTGAATAGTTAACTGGCAATTTTCCTTTAATCAATAACTGCTATGAAAGTTTCTTGTAATCTTCTGTTATACTTGGAGTAGTTTATATTATCCTGGGGTGTGAAAGTTGTGTAAGATCACTTTTCTTACTGGATAAGATATTTTTTTAACTAATTTATCTTCAAAAGTTAAATTGGCTGTTTTTGAAATAGATGACTCTACAAGGCATATTCTCCAAGGCATCGAAATTTGGAGTAAAACTAAGTCTAGAAGTGGCTGGTATTCAGATTGTCTTAGAATACCAGTATCTTCCTGGTGCCAATGTGTGTCGTGTTTTTCCCTTATGATCGCCTGTGAAAAAATGAAGATTCAGTCTCTCACAGGTCTCAGACCCTTTCGAGTTACCGTGTTCCAATATTGTATAACCACACCGAGATGTAAGCTGTTCGTGTTTCTATCTTCACGTCGTAATGTTTTAAAAATGATGATCGGTTTTGGGATCTACAGAATACATCGTTGGTATAATTCTGAGGAAATCTTCGTGTAGACATCTGGAGTTAAGTAAAGAGAACTGCAGATATTGCAGTTGTTAATATGGCTATTGGTTCCTTCAGTGACAGTCAATTGCATTTCTGTAGTTTTACGGTTACTGATTTTCCACGTAAGTGCTTGTAAAATATGCTTGGAATTAATGTCACAATGTTAAATGGTCTGACGTATTATATCTCCTTTACACATAAAATGTTTTCAAGGATATTTAGCAACAGGAATGATTATGGACCAAGAGTAGCTGTTATGGGATTTGGTGTCAGAGGGCCTTTAATTTTTATACAGATATGAATCGAAGTAGCGTCTAAGATATTTGATATATTATGTTCTCGGGATGTCATGGTATTTATGTTAGTGAATACCCAGTATGCTAAATCAAAATATGGTTCAGAATTTATTTTTTTAAAAAGTGGCTACTAATGTATGATTTTGAGTTCCTTTAAGATTGTTAAGACTTTCTTTTATTATTTTGTAAATTTATGAAAGTGTGTGTAAATTTATACTTCTTGTATCTAATGACGTGAAAACCACGATGGTAGTGTGTTCAAAGTTGATTTCTTTGAGTAATTGACATTTTACCAAAATTTTTTGCTTCTTTTTCCCGGTTTTATCAAATTACTTTACACGAAAGAAGAATCATGATTCATTTAGATACTTCAAGAAAAAAAAAAAGTCGCTCATGGACATTTGAGAAGCACTTGTATGTACAGAATATTTTCGATTCTTTGGAAAGGGAAAGGGAATAGAATTTCTTTTTGAAGTTTCTCCGAGGGAGAGAATATCCGCGGGATGGAAATTCCCCATACAAGCTTTTGGGGAAGTGTTTAATGCTGTTTGTTTAAGGGCATTCCGGATGTGTTACAGCCAGCAGAGCGATTTAGACAAGTGAATCGGGAACGTTCAGCCCAGATGTAAACAGCGGCATGTTTGGTTATCGTTATCCTCAATTAGGGGCCATAGAGCTATATTCCGCGGTCTGTTTTACCGAACCATTGCCAGACAAACATACATAATTACTCACCAGTTTAATAATGGATGGGGGACCCTTTCGCGCGTTAGGACAGGCTTGGCGTTGTACTTCGTCTTGAAGCGTTTGGTGTCATTTTGTCATAAACGTTTGTTGACATTTTGTCACAAACGTTTGTTGACTTTTTTTCACAAACGTTTGTTGACATTTTGTCACAAACGTTTGTTGACTTTTTGTCATAAACATTTGTTGACATTTTGTAACAAACGTTTGTTGTCATTTGGTCACAGACGTTTGTTGACGTTTTATAACAAACGTTTGTTGTCATTTGGTCACAGACGTTGGTTGGCATATAGTCACAAATGTTTGTTGTCATTTGGTGACAAACATATGTGGCCATTTAGTCACAAATGTTTGTTGAAAATTTGTCACAAAAGTTTGTTGTTCATTTGTTGTATTGCGGTCGTACAAGTTATCCTTCCTAGTGGATTTATATACTGAGAATAAATGGAGTAGTGAATTAACTTGAAAAATAATACTTCTAACGGTTGTTTCTCCTATAAATTTTCAGATTTGATGTATGCAAAATCTGTTTTGCCTTCCTGTGTTTTATAAGTTATAAGGTTTAGCAAATAAAAATGATAGTCGCTGTCAAGATGATATGACATACTCAACATTATTCATTTCGCCCTCAATTTAAGTGTTCGGGATCTGTCATGAAGCCAAATCAGCAAGTAGGGAATCTGAATCTGAATTTTCGTTGGGAGTCCCCATGTTTACATAATCTTTGTTTTATTTTTCATCTTAAAGAGGTTATTGGAGTCAGATGATAAAATTTTATGGTTATAATTATAAACTTCTGTCTCATATGTAACAGATTAATATTCTATGAACAAATATTTTAAGTGGTTATAAACATTATAAAAAAGACAAACCATATAAAAATGAGGCGTAAATTTTGCAGCTTGACATACTCTTCTAATTTGTAGAAGAGTATGTCAAGATAATTTGTAATACTCTTCATTCATATTTTTCCCCACTCGAGTGATATGATTTATGTCTTTAGATCTTCTTATCAGTTACGTAAATTATAGTATCTTTTGAGTTGTGGGGGATCTTTTTAGACGAGGGCAGCATCCGTCGCTGTTCCAGATTTCAGAATGTTATTTCTGGCGTCAGCAGTTAGGCTTTGCCTTTACGCATGAATATTTTAGGGGAATAAGGCGCCGGATACTGTGTAAAAACAAGTAAAGGAAAAGTCCGTAAAATTTTTTTCCCCTCCAAAACATCGCAAGTTTCTTGGTTACGGAGAATATTTTCATTGATATTTAGATATTTCATAATTCCCCTTGGCACCTCTGTGCTGGATCTCAAAGAAGATATCTCTCTCTCTCTCTCTCTCTCTCTCTCTCTCTCTCTCTCTCTCTCTCTCTCTCAAAGAGATTGTAAAGGAATGATGAGCATTAAATGCTGAATATTTCATCTTTGTTATGGAGATCAGGGAAATCGAAAATCAACTTCATATTATTGCGTTCGTCTTTTTATATCTATATATATAGATATAATATATATATCTATCTATCTATCTATATATATATATATATATATATATATATATATATATACTCTCTATATATATATATATATATATACACACATACGTAGACAGAAATACAAATTAACAGACGGAGCCAAAACAGTGTAGCGTGTATCTGAGAGAGCGAGCGAGAGTTTCCTCTCTCTCTTCCTCCCAAAAATAACCACAAATCTCTCTCTCGTCCCCCTTTGGGAGAAATCCTTTTGGATATAGCATTTGCTTTCACTCGGGTGAACATTCAGCGTTTAAAGAAATTTTCGCTGAGCAAGACTTCGACATCCGGCATCGCTGATCCAAGATAATGTACATGACAAACGGATTTCTGGCCGTGTTTTGGGACGGGGAATAAGGATGGGAGGATGTAGAAGGATGGAAAAGGGACGGACAGATAGGTCACTGGAATAAGAGAAAAGGGATAGGAGGAAGATAGGGAAAAAGTGCATTGTGGGGAAACTAGTGTATATTGTAGAATGAAGGAAAGGCAATAGCGAACTGAATTTGTGTAGACTGAATGGAAAGGAGGATGGAAAAGAGACAGCAAACGAAGTATGACAAGGAATGACAAGAGAAGTCTGATCACATTTGGGATGAGAAATTAGCGCATGAACATGGAAATTACAGGCTATTTGAGGTAAGATGTAGGAAAAGTAAGACTGGAACAGAACACACAGAGGATAAGAGGAAGGAAATATGTAGAGATGGATGACGTAGACTACAAGATGAAATTGGCAGTAGAGAGGAACGTGTTGGGGTAACAATTCTGTAAGTAATAGGAAAGTAAATAGACAAATATACTAAATGAGCACGTAATATGCATAAGAGGACGTAGCTTGACAGACAGACCTTGATAAGGATTAGGGTAAAGCTGGATGGATTTGAGATTGACTGACAAAACAGGTAGATGAGCATTTTGGAAAAGGGAATTGAGGATAAGGGTAAAACATGGAAGAAATGACTGAAGTAGACAATAGTTAAACGAATTGAGGAATTAAGGTTAGGAAAAGAAGAATGACGATAACTTACTAGGAGATGAGGATAATGAGGAAACTGGGACAGTAGCTGTGCAGGAAGTCAGATAATTATATCAGATTGCTGTATGAAATAAAAGAACAATCATTCAGAATCAGTGTTGGTTCACGAAGGGTTTTATTTAATGGCAGACGAACTGATTGACTAAGGTATAACATTGACTAATAGACAAACATACGAACAGATAAGCTAACAGAACGAACAGAGCGGAGGACGTGGTAAAGAAAAGGAAATGGAAAGTGGCGATGAATAAAAGGAGATAGAAAAAGACTGACGGACGGCATAAAAGGAGAGGAAATATGGTAATCCCAAAAGGGAATCCATTTCGTCAGATTTATTCAGCTCCATTTTTTGTAGTCCAAAAATATCTGTTAGGGGAATTGCAGAATGGACTTCATGTTATTGTTGGAAAGATTTCAAATTTATTCTCTCGGAGATGTCTGCAGTGTCAGCGCTATTTCAATTTCGAACTTTTTTTTTTCTCCCCGTGAATTCATCATCATAATCTTTATCGTTTACGTTTGAGTTTTTAATTATTGTTAATATGTGATCTGTTCGCTTTGACTTGATAGAAATTAATTTTTAACTAGTTTCTCATAAGGGTTTTTTTTTTAATCCGGTGAACTTTCGTACTGCAACAGCTAATAGAAAAATAATCAAAATTTAGATTTCCACGAATTAGAAAAACAATGTGTGTGTGAGAGAGAGAAAGAGAGAGAGAGAGAGAGAGAGAGAGAGAGAGAGAGAGATTATTTTGGTTGCTCTGGTCGGTTTGATTTTTTATAAGGATTTGGTTACAAGAAGAAAATAGTTTTTTTTTCATTTGAGGATATACCATAATATTAATGCGGATGACAATAATAATTATTATATCTGGCTACAAAGTATGTCAGGGTTAGGCCACAAACTTGAAATATTTACCCTAATTTGAATCTGACCCTTATTTAGAAATCCTTAACCGTCACAATAACGACGCTAATCAATTACTTGACCGTCATTTTTTCTTTTGTTCCCTTATGATCCTTTTTATTTTCCTTTTTTTTATCATGGTAACCTTTTGAGACGTCATTTAGCTGTCCAATTTTTTGGGTCCGCCAACTGACAGCGTTGCCATCTCTTTAATCAGAATCTATGGGAGCCCTGTCAAAGCGGGAGGCTTCACGCGACATATAACGG
Source organism: Macrobrachium rosenbergii (assembly GCF_040412425.1). Lineage (NCBI taxonomy): Eukaryota > Metazoa > Arthropoda > Malacostraca > Decapoda > Palaemonidae > Macrobrachium > Macrobrachium rosenbergii. The sequence goes on along the minus strand of NC_089752.1, from coordinate 53,724,776 downwards.
CTTTGGTATCGAACATCGGGTGAACTTTCGTTTTAATCTCAATTGACTCATTACCTCGTCTGGTTAACCACCGGTAAGTGACAGGTAAAAAGACGTGTTGGATAACAGCCTATTGTTTTGTCTGGTTGTAAGTGACCCATGCGATTGTTTAGTTATTGCACTTATGTTCCTGCCCTTTATTTTATTTTTTTTTATTAAAAGATGCGTGTTAAGTCGTGTATATCATGTGCTTGTGATCATGTGCATACGCTTGCTATTTGTGTAGAATTATTTATAGAAACTGTTTGATGTTTTTAATGATATATGTGATGGTTAGTACGTAAGGTAAACGCAAAATGTTTGCATGGCCAAAAGACATGTTCACTGACATGTGAGCGCTAGTTGGTCGTTAGAAAATTAAGAAACTAATCAATTTCTTGAGAGATAATGAAGATGCTAATCAGTTTCTTGAGATAAAATGAAGAAATTAAACAATTTCTTGAGAGAAAATAAAGAAGCTAATCAATTTCTTGAGAGAAAATGAAGAAACTAAACAATTTCTTGATAGAAAATGAAGAAACAACAATTTATTGAGAGAAAATGAAGGAACTAATCAATTTCTTGAGAGACAATGAAGACACTAATCAGTTTTTTGAGAGAAAATTAAGAAACTATTCAATTTCTTGAGAGAAAATGATTGATTGATTGATTAATTGAGAGTTATCTGGCGTCACAACTACCAGGGTCACCGACGCCGTGAGAGAAAATGAAGAAACTAATCAATTTCTTGAGAGAAAAGAAGACACTAATCAATTTCTTGAGAGAAAATGAAGAAACTAATAAATTTTTTGAGAGAAAATTAAGAAATTATTCAATTTCTGGAGAGAAAATAAAGAAACTAATCAATTTCTTGAGAGAAAATGAAGAAACTAATAAATTTCTTGAGAGAAAATGAAGAAATTAATCAATTTCTAGAGAGAAAATGAAGAAACTAATCAATTTCTTGAGAGAAATTATTTTATAAAGAAAGAAACTATAGCTCGTATTTAGCGAGGTACAAGAATCATGTATGTTGTACGTTTTCTGTACATTTTTTCATCCTTGTTTACAAACTAGTGCACCCAAACCGTCAAACATGGTATCGAACCGAAAACGTCATGACTCTCAGGACATTATGTGCCGTCCCGAAGCTCGGATAAAAGTACCTTCGTTCTGGATACTTATATGTCGGCTAGTTGTGAGAGAGGCTTATATGTCGGCTAGTTGTGAGAGAGGCTTAAATATTTTTTGAAAAATTTTTAGCCTGAATGCGGAAAACATTCTCAGTTGCCGGGTAATTATTTTTAGTACTTCTTTTATTTTAGGTTTTTCAATAAAACTTAGTTCGGTTGAACAAACATTTTCTGTAATATATGTAATTGTTAAGAAAAATTCAAAGCCTTATCCAAGTTAAAAAAAAACACCAAAGATTATATGAGCAACTGTAGTTATGTCTATGTATACTTGAAGACCAGTTAATTAAGTATATTCGTATGCATGTGCTCCAATACCTGCATAAGGAAATAATGCGGTACACGAATAAGCAAAAGAACGAATCTGTTACTACAGATATGTATAGAATGAAGACATTTTAAGACCAGCATCTCGACTCCGCAGCTAATAACAGTGTCCTTGGAATAATTTCAAGACCCTTTATTTCCCCTCATAAAAGGGCCATGAAACTGAAATACATAAAACATGAAAAAAGGGACAAGTGTATAAGGGGCATTCAGCCCCCCGTTTCATTTCCCGGTCTCCTTCCGTTTTGCGAAAGCATATGTAAGGGCGTGACGGAGCATGAGTGAGTATGATTTAGAAGAAATAGAATCTGCATAGAGAGAGAGAGAGAGAGAGAGAGAGAGAGAGAATTTAGAATCTCGTTCGCTGGATAAGATTGCACCAGCGGTCTCCCATCATCCCTTCATTTCAAAATGTGAATAAGAGCCAGCATTGAGTGCCTGGTGTTTATCTATTCTTACTGGAATCAATTCAGCCTTTTACAGACATGGCCAGACGACATCCACTGTTGACGCAGCATCTGCTGCAGATCATAAATTGTCTAGTCAAACCGCATGTAGCTGGACTATAGAATAAGCATCTCTTCTCTGACGGAAAGTAAATCCTCTCAACCTTTTTGGAGAACTTTGAAAATGGCCCAGGGAAAAGGATGACAAAAAGTGAGAGCATATTCTTTTTGGAGATAGTCCGTGTATATACGACTTTTTATGGATCTCCCCCGCCCCCCCCCCCTCTCCTCTCTCTCTCTCTCTCTCTCTCTCTCTCTCTCTGTAAGCTTACGTTTTGCACAACCCAGCCGGACGGACTAGGAGTGAGGGCTAAATCTTCCATAAGTGCCCGGCCCTCTCACACAGTATATTTCTGTATAATCCTTCGCAGCCCCCCCCCCCCCAACGGGCAGCTTTGGATGGATTCGTGTTCACTTTGTTGTTGGCTTCGCTCACGTTCGCTCAGCCTTTTGACTGCAGTAAATCACCTGATTAAATATGCATGTTGATCCCCCGCAAAGAAGACTTGAAGAGTTTCCTCGCTTAGATTTAATTCGGGGACATGCCACTTAAAAGTGAAAGGTGATAGTAGGGAGGGTGTGGGGGTGCGGCTGCAGGGCCAGCTGGGGAGATGGAAACTTTGGATCGGGTGCTGTTGTACTACCTCGGATTTTCGATTTTTTTTTTTTTAAGAGATGCATTGCGAAAGGGAACGATCTCGAGTGGTTGCCTAATGGCTGTGTTTTGTTTTTGGTGAATAAAGTTTAAATAGATTTTCTTGGGGAGTGTGGGGGAATTACAGCTAACTGGTTGTTTGTGTCTTTAATTAATATATTTTGTGTATTTAAAAAATTACGTAAGCTACGAAAGCGGGTTATGTAATTTTTACTGAGTAACGCAAAATACAAAGATGTTTTTACAACAGTAAGATTTTAAGCAGGCATTAAAATGTCACTGAAATACAAGGTTTATGACCTTAAGTCGTTTCAATCGTCCCAAGCCGTTTAAAGTGAGCACATATAATCATTGGCTCATCTAAATTCACAACATAAGTCTCAGTTAAACATGGAAACATGATTTCCATGTTGCAAGAGTGTTTCTAGCCCTGTCAGGTCTAAGATAAATAAAACCATTGGCTTAAGCAGTTGCCCTGGACGCGTTCCGAGGGAGCGCTGAGTAATCTCTTGAATAAAGCAACGTGACGCGAAGTAGCGGTAACCGGGGTTGGACACTTCCTCCTTCAATTTTTCAGTGCGACAGCGCTGCCCGATGTCGGGCTGCTTCTGTCGTCGAAAGATTTCTGGGAATTCGGATATGTATATGTATGTATGTAAGTATGTATGTATGTATGTATACATACATACATACATATGTACAAACATATACAGAATATATATATATATATATATATATATATATATATATATATATATATATATATATATATATATATATATATATATATATATATATATATATATATATATATATATATATATATATATATATATATATATATATATATATGTATGTATGTATGTCTATTTCCAAGGTAGAAAAATTGGTATTAAACGACATTTGTAGCTTTATGTTTGTGTGAATATAAAAAAATTTCACGGTGGTGTAAAAATATATAATATATATATATATATATATATATATATATATATATATATATATATATATATATATATATATATATATATATATATATATATACGTGTGTATGTATGTGTATAACCATGAGTATGTAGTTATGTATATTTTGGGTATTCATCGAGAATTATCTCTCATGATGTGCTAGCAACTTGCGTCGTCTAACACGCCTCTCCTTCTTACGCCTACACCGCCCTCTAATATATTAAAATGTGTGTGTGTGTATGTATAATTTTGTATACGCCAAAAAACAAAATTGTATCTGAAAATGCATCAAGGTATGAGTTGCGCACATATTTTTCCAGAGTAATAGGATGTCAAAAGTAAGTTAGGTATGCGAGGTCATAAAGGATGAATGAATTATCGCTTTTCTTATACCTCAGCAAAAACTGATGCACTTATATTTCGAAATAAAAGAGTAAAATTAGGAATTCGATCAAGATCTCTTTATTCAGGAAATCTGAATACCGCGCTAATGAAGCAGTAATAATAATAATGCAGGTCATCAAACTCGCTAATTCAGTTAGTACGTTCTGAAGAAGATAAAGAGAGTAAACAGAAAGGCACAGAATAATAGAGTGTAGGTTACTGATAAGGAAAAGGTTTAAAGAACGCAGAGGTGGTTGTCAATATTGAAAAATCAGTATTGCGTTTCTCCTTATATTTCGGTTTTTATCCTGTACAAAATGTAAGTATATGTTTCTAGAGATATTTCTCAACCATTTTTTTTTTTTAAATCTTCACCTGAAAACAATTATGGAGAGAGGCAACAGACTCTAAACCCAAGAGGGCTCTAAAAGGAAGTCAGCTTACAGTTAGAGACAAGTTATAGGAAAAGGTGATAAATAAATAAATAAATATGAGTGAAAAGAAAATAAAATCGACACACCTGAAATTCGGGAGACGCCAGCAGAAAGCAGGAATGAATTTGCTCCTCACTTAACATTTGGAGATCAGAAGTTGCCACAAATGCAATAGGCAAATTAGTTGTAGCCAACAAAAAATTCCTAGCAAACTGAGTAGTACTAAACCTGATACAAGAAAAGACACACTGTTTGCAACAGTAGACTGCAAAAAAGTAATAGAGAAAAAATATATATATTTTTTCTCTTATTCTTTCAACAACCGGCAACCAAATATCTCCTAACAAGGGATGTATTTAATGACATTTCACGAAATAGAGTGTTTCAATGCCTTTGTATTAAATGACAAAAAAACACTAGCAAATTACTCTGTAAATATTATGATAAAGTGTCTCAACTTTTTCTCCATTTATTCACGAAAAAAAATATTTTATCATTTTCATGTTACAAGAATATCTTTTGTTCACCCAGTCTCGACAATTGGTAAAAAAAAAAGAACTATTCTTTGGGAAATGATACGGAAAATACTGTTGTGTTTTACAACCACGCATCAAGAACTCTGTTCCGTAATCACTTGTCAGAATTTATACCAAATTAAATCTACAGTGGATACTTGAAGATTAAGAAAGGTTATTCACCGACAAGATTCCACGAGAAATGTTTTTTTTTTATTTTTTTGTTTTTAGTTTTCCGTAAAAGAAAACTATTGAGATGGTTTTGTCTGTCTGTCCGCACTTTTTCTGTCCGCCTTCAGATCTTGAAAACTACTGAGGCTAGAGGGCTGCAATTTGATATGTTGATCATCCACCCTCCAATCATCAAACATACCAAATTACAGCCCTCTAGGCTCGGTAGTTTTTATTTTATTGAAGGTTAAAGTTATCCATGATTGTGCATCTGGCAACGTTATAGGACAGGCCACCTCCGGGCCGTGGCTGAAAGTTTCATGGGCCGCGGCTCATACAGCATTATACCGAGACCACCGAAAGATAGATCTATTTTCGGTGGCCTTGATTATACGCTATACAGAAAACTCGATTGCTTGGTAGAAAATTCGGCGCTTTTTTATTTGTTTAATTTTGTTAATTTTGAAAACCGTTGTTTTATAATACTGAAAGCTGATTGTATCTTAGCCATATCTTACATAACTGTTTTATAACCATTATCCCAAAAAGATACCGAGAGAGTAACTATATTTCATAACAATCTTCTTTTGTGATTTTATTGTTTTCTAGTGTTAAAATTTGCATTTACGTCCCTTGTCTCCGTTTACGTTCTGAAAATAGCTCTTTTGAAGTTGTAAACACTTTTTACTAATGCTTAAAGAGAAGTGTAAGATTTCTGGATGCTAGGATGCGTCCTTCTTTTGCAGAATTGCCAGTAAAACACATGGCTCGATAAATCCAGAACATTTATAACGTAGACACCCCCACCATATCATTCTTCCTGTCAGTCTTCCTTTCTTCCTGAAATTATAACAATTACTTCAAAAGACCACTTATAAAAGAAGACAAGTCTCCTGAATTATGCTCCTGTTAGCGGAGATAGTCGTAGAATTAGTCATTTGGAAAAAAATGTAGTCGACCATTTGTATTTATTTAGGGCTTTTGGGCTTTTAATTACCGCTCGTGAATCTTAATGCTGCAGAACCATTAGACGTTATGAATTAGTCCCTATTAGGATTCGAGGGTGTTTCGTCAAAAATTCGTTTCACTTCACAGATTTATTTTTCTCCTTAATTTTATCTTCGTTCAGAAGTGGAAAGGGCTACCGCGTCTCGGCTATTGTTATGTTTAATTGTTTATTTGTAATTGTCTCTCTACTCTCTCTCTCTCTCTCTCTCTATATATCGCCGGTTTCGACATGTCGATTAAAGATATGGATACACATTAAGTTTAATTATATAGAGATATTGCAGGATTTAGTCTTGGTGAAAATATCTATCTCTCTCTCTGTCTCGCCGGTTTCAGATGTGTTGATTTTCATTACGTAGGGATGTTGCAGCATTTAGTCGTTCGTGATGATGCATAAAATTTGTGCACAATCCTGTACAATTCTGTAACAGGAATCTTTTGTAACTGCGTATACATTCCACTGTAACCAACGCGATCCGGTAAGTATTTTAATGATTCCGAGTAATTATGTCACTGTTTTCCCCCTTTGTGATTTTAATGATTATCAATATTAATGGTTTTTTTGCCGGTGTTCTTTTGATCAGCGTGATTGATGCGAACTGTAGGCAAATCCTGCATTTGTGTAATTAAACAACCGATAAAATCTGCTGAAAAAATCTGTTAGATTAATCCCGTAAGTGGCGTAATTCAGCTCAACATCAAGTGCTCTGTAAATGATGGAATTGATTATCCTTTGGATCACGTGTATGGCCGTTCGTTTGCCAGTTGAAGTTAATTTGCCACATTGTATTAACTCGCATCGTTCGCTCCAACTGGAAAGGACTGTGATAAATTCTGGCGTGATAAACTACAACAAAACGATAATGGTGAGTTAGATACAGACGCATTTCCTGGTCGAAGTATTTGAGAGCCTTAGAAAGGAATTTGAACGAGAGAGAGTATCTTGATTTCTTTCAAGGATTATTAGAGAATTGTAGTGAAGTTAATGATTGTTTATCGCAAATCTCGATCTTTGAAATCTGTATTTATTTGCTATAAAGAGCTGATGTTTAAAAGCATTTTTATATACAAAAGTTCACCGACTTCTTGTGAACACCATGTCATACAGTACAAAAGCGTGCACCAAGGCTTAAGAAGAAATCCCCTTTAGTATCCGATGGAAATAGCGAGAGGAAAGGGGGCGAGCTTTTTAGGAAGTGTACGTTGTTCAAAGGTTCGAACAAGTCCAGTTCCGTATTGTTCTGCCGCGGTTTTATATGCAGTGAACGGCGCTTCCCGGAAGGTTTTTGGCCCACAAACTGCTAGAGGATTCTCGGGAGTTCTTTAGTGAGACCTGGTGGATTGAGCCGGATTTATCAATTTGTCAAGAGTGTTGTTGTTGGGAGTAAACTTCCATTGCCCGAGATAGATAGATAGATATATAGATAGGTAGGTAGTAGGTGCATATCCTCTTAGACTACGATTGAAAAAACACCATGTAAACTTTTGAATTCACTTTCACTAAATAAATTTCTTTCAATAAATTGGGAAGTGTTAGCTAGTTGATCTCAAAGCAATGCCGTGTGTAATTTCGTGTGTTTAGTAGGGAAATTTATCTGGAATAGACTCAATGTATATAATGTGAAACTGAGTGGATTAAAATTTGTTTTTATTGTTATTTTTGGTACATTTTCGTAAAGGCGCATATGGTGAGACCGTTATCATCTACTGAGGTTTCGTTCATTTAAAAAAAGAAAACTCTTATCATAAATTATTCGACTCACTGGCTAAGTAAGGGATGTGAATTTCCAAGAATTACTTTGCAAAAGAAAGATTAGTTTTCTTATGGCCAGCTTTCTTATGAAGATGATTTTTCCTAAAAATTTATATTCCTCGCAAACTTTTTTCACTTGTTTATGTTTCTTTAAGGTTTTCTTACGAAAGATTAAATGTTTTTCGAGGAAATGTGGTTTTTCAATGGAAATTCCATCTTAATATTTGGTACTTTGGATAGGAAAATATTTGCTAAAGTGAGTCTGATGTAAATCTCCGTTTTGCCTTTTGGTAAACGAATATTAGAAATAATTTTTAATTCATTTTTAGAAAAGATTTTCATGTTTACTTTTTAACAAGTTATGAACGAGGTAATTCCGGAATATCAATTAAAATGCGAGTTTGGTTAAGCTCTGTGCAGCAACAAAAGAAAGCTTATTTATCCATGAGAAATGGGTGGCTGGTCGGTTTCCATTTTCTTTCCTTTTTAGCACTATTTTTCATTTTTTTTTGTTATCGAACTGTATAACAAAAAACTCTTACCTGGGTTACAGATGATCTTGTGTGCCATTTGATCGAAGCTATCTTGTGAAATATTTCTGGGTTAAACTGAAAGTTTTGACGTTAAATGAAGAACTTTTGTCACGAACGGGTCAGCATACTGGAAGGTTACTTGGTTATGCTTGTCAAGAATTAATTAGAAATACTTCTTCCTCCGGGGACAAATCGTTATGAAGTTCGTACTTATCAGCAGAGCACGGAGGTAATGCCCTGGACCTTTTTTGTAGCTAAGGAAGTACGAGTTATGGGTACACCAAAATTGTGTTCCTTTCATAGTGTTGTTCTTTCTCGAGATAATTCCTAATACATTAACGCATTTTTAGATCCGATATTTTTGTTTTATTGTTTTCCCACCACACCCTTTGATAGTTGCCCACGTTGAATAGTTTTCTAATGGAACTCTCTCTCTCTCTCTCTCTCTCTCTTATCTCTCTCTCTCTCTCTCTTATATATATATATATATATTATATATATATATATATATATATATATATATACATGTGTGTGTGTGTATATGTGTATGTATATATAATATAATATATATATATATATATATATATATATATATATATATATATACATACTGTATATATATATTATATGTATATATGCATGTATATATATATTTGTATACACATAGATATATATATTTATATATATATGTGTGTGTGTATAAAACTGATAAACAACACAGCATAACCAATTATTTTCTGTTGACATGCAGAGCACATTGAATAAAGCAAAACAAAGCAAGGTACAACATTGAAATAAAAATTACTCTAAAAAAAAAAATACAATTAAAGTAAGGTTAAGAGTAGTTAAAAAGACTCCTTGTCTCATCGAAGTTCAGTTGCTGTATGGAAAATGCACCGAAAGTAAACAACAAGAAGGGCGTGATTTAAGCTATGTACAAGGGAACAGATGAAGAGTTGTTGTTTAAGGTGGGAACTAGTTTCTTTATAGTCACAGATTCTAATATTGCTTAAGGTGAGGTGTGATGCACAAATGGGCATTAGTTTCCGTACAGGGTGTAAACTATCCAACCCAGAACGAACTATCTAATATTAGGAATCATGTGAAATTTTGCTAAAATAATATAAATTATAAGGATTTCAAGATGTTATTATCAAGTCCATATGAACACCACCTTCCAATATTAGAATCTGTAGCTATAAAGAAACAAGTTCCCACTTTAAACAGCCACTCTTCATCTGTTCCCTTGTACATAGCTCAAACCACGCCCTTCTTGTTGTTTACTTTCGGTGCATTTTCCATACGGCAACTGAACTCTTAACTGTAATTGTATTTTTTTGTAGAGTAATTTTTATTTTCAATGTTGTAACTTGCTTTGTTTTGTTTTATTTTATATATATATATATATATATATATATATATATATATATATATATGTATATATATATATATGTATGTATATTATATATACATACATACTGTACATACATACATTCATACATACATGCAAAAAATGGTGTATGTAATTTCTGTGAACATTCATATACGCAAACACATATTTGTGTGTATGTCTTTAAGGTTACAGAAATCACAAGAAGTCCCCTATTGCATTTTTGAATACCAAGGCTTATCTCTGCCATGTCCGTGGTTTGGGTCCTCTGACCAGTCGATCACGCTGGGAAAATAGGGCATGGGGCCAACAACCTCATCTCTTAAGAACCGGAAGACTCTTCCCTCTGCGACCACTCCGCTCTTAAGGCGAAAAAGGCGACTGATAAAAATAAACAAGGAAAAAATACGCCGAAGTTTCTTCGGCGCAATGGATTTTTCTGTACAGCGTATAATGCTGTATGAGCCGCTGCCCATGAAACTTTCAGCTACGTCCCGGTAGTGGCCTGTCCTATAGCGTTTCCAGACGCACAGTTATAGCTAAATTTAACCTTAAATAAAATAAAAACTACTGAGGCTAGAGGGCTGCAATTTGGTATGTTTGATGATTGGAGGGTGGATGATCAACATACCAGTTTGCTGCCCTCTAACCTCAGTTGTTTTTAAGATCAGAGGGTGGACAGAAAAAGTGCGGACGGACAGACAAATAATTTTCTTTTACAGAAAAATAAAAAAATGTATCTGGAAATATTATTCTCGAAGAGTATATTATGCCTTTGTCAGTATGAAACACTTCGTGAAATATTTGAGTTTTGCTTTTCAAGCGTTTCTTTGTTTCATTTTGCTTTTTTCAGTCATCATTTTATTTTAGTGATGGAATATTCAGATATTTATAAAAGAACCGAAAGTTCCATTAACTCATCGCTGTACCTTTTCTGTATTTTTGTTTATTTACACTTTTGTCATATTTTTCTCTATTTTTACACAGGCGTTAGAATTTTCTTCATTTTAGCCCGAAAAAGATAGATAAAGGGAAAACGAAAGAAAATTAATATTTACAAAAGCGTACGGTGGCTTGAGATTAGAAAAGTAAGATAAGATTATATAGTATAATATATCTAGTATTCAGAAATTTACAAAGGTTTTTAAATTGCTGCGTTTGATTTAAAATAAAAAAAACATTTAATACCATACAGATTTAATTTTGTAAAGGTATTTTGTAGTTAAAAAGTTACGTAACACGTTTAACTTCATATGTTCATTTACTCCTGATTTATCTTAAAATTTTGTTCTGGAGAGAAATAACCTTTGTAAGTTTTGTCTAGATTTCGTATGTTCCGCATCCATGAATTGGTTAATGAACTGGATTCAAGGAACTCCCTTTGATATCCAAATTCTCTCAAATCAGGTTAGCTTTGGATTTCAATGGAGTAGTCGCAGTCATCGCTGCTATGGAAATGTTATTATCTCTAATAGCAATGTGATAACAAAGTCAGGTAACTCTCCAGATCTTGGAGATATAATTATCTCTGATAGCAGCGTGATAACAAAGTAAGAAAAATTTTTCCTGAATTGAAGATATAACTATCTCTAATAGCAACCTGTTAACAAAATTGGATGTCCTCTTGATCTTGGAGGATGTAACTCTGTGTGTGTGTGTGAATATATATATATATATATATATATATATATATATATATATATATATATATATATATGTATATATATATATATATGTATATATACATATATATATGTATGTATGTGCATGTATATCTTTATAGAAAAAGTAACTGATTTTTAAGTCGAAAAGGCGTTTCATAATTTTTCATGCGTCACAAAAATTCGAAAATAAAATCATGGTTAGAAATTTAATGGCAATTTTTTTCGAAAGATATTTTCACATGAAAACTGTCGCATTTTTAAATTTTATTATTGTATTTCCTTGCAAGAAAGTTGTTCTTTGTGAGATATTCATCTACCAGAAAAGTTTTAAACCTCGAATCTAACAGTGTTTTCAAACTCCGGGTTAACTTAGGACGAGAATCTCGCCGGACCAGGAATGAAATCCATGGATTTGTTTGTAGAATTTGGAAGGCGGGTTGGGAATCAGTCCCTCAGGACGTGGCTTGAACATTTTGTCTATTTTTTAAATGGAGTTAAACGTAAATCCCTTTGTGCGTTTGTGAGTGTGCCCGCAAGGAGTGGATTGCTATTGTAAGAGTTCATGTGTAATTTATATATGTATATATATGTATATATATATATATATATATATATATATATATATATATATATATATATTTGTCACGAAATGATCAAGCACCTGGTTATTACACAAATAATAATACCAAAAGTTACTCAACTCAACCAGATACTTGAAACCTCATAACAAAGATATTATGACTGAATACCTAAAGGTACAGTGATCCCATAAAAACTAACTTATCACTTGAGAAAATCAATATAACTTCATCAAGTTATGGGTGAGGTAACAATTAATAAGTTATAAACAGACTAGTGAAAATGGGCTTACTTCAACAAATACTATAACTGTTTCTCTGGTTCTATTTTACCTAGATAAGTCTCAGGTGAACAAACAGATATATCACTTTACCTTGTACACATTCATTAATTTCTAATTACTGGTGGTAAAATGAAACGCTGTGCTTTTAAACTTAAAACAAACAGGTTTATTTCTAAGTTGAAAAGTTATATGCAGAGTTCACAATCTCAAAAGATTTACTATTAATTGATAATAGTGTAAGATTTAAGTATTTCTTAATCAAGTTTAATTCACAAAGCTTTACTTTATTAAGAAAGCAGTTTGGTTAAGTAAGATTCAAGCCATTAACTATCAATCAAGTTTTAAACATATCCCTGATTGATTACACTCAACACAAATGTTCACCAAAATATTACTGACTGGAATCCACATAAATATTTTCTGAAATCTCAATAATAAGTATGCACTAACAAAATGCTAAGTAATTACCAATACAAAACTTTGTAACCCACTAATTATAAAATTAGAGTAATATGATAGCACAGACATATAAGAATGAAATATGCAAAAATGGAAATATACCAATAGCCATTTCTAAGACAAAGATATGTTTAAAGATTATATCAATTTTTCAAAAGATTGCCTTCACTTTTAAAAAAGGTTAACCTCACGTCTTTCTAAGACTTTCTCAGAGACAACACTGCCAAGTCACAATGACATACACAATGATATATAATTAGTAGCAAGACACATTAGAACTCACAATAAGAGATATGTTCATCTCTTATCAAAATAATAGTTGTCTTTCACCTAGAACATCACTTTAACTCTTAACATAATAAAACCAGTAGTCATCACATTACCTTTCTTTAGGTGGTACACCATTACACACTTTACACAATGCTTGCACAATAATAATACCTTAGATCACCTCTTACAAAATGAACACACTTCTTGGGTGAGTTTAACAAAACTTTTACAAACAGGAAAGCAGCTAGTAACCCTTATACATGAATGGTATTATTGAGAGAGAGAGAGAGAGAGAGAGAGAGAGAGAGAGAGAGAGAGAGAGAGAGAGAGAGAGAGAGAGAGATGCTTATCCCAGGGACCCCTTTTTCTGACTGAGTGACTCTGGATTAGCACTGCACTTTTATCTTCAAACCCTCCCAGAAATTATGATACATGAAGTGTACATACATTATACATACAGGTATACATGTGTGGTATACATACAAGGAACTCTAAGGCCCAGAAGGAAATATGCCAGAGCTCTTATCAATGACTGACATTTCCTTGGACACTCGAACACTTAAACAAACAGAAGGAAGTGCTTTTGGACCAAAAACTAGTCGGCTGTCAACATGTCAACTTCAACTACCTCACTCACTCATTCTCTCTTTCTCAGATTATGAAAAAGAATAAGCACACACAGATAATGATTTCAGAATAGGCATACAGAACAAACATGTAACAGGCAATTCGCCGCTAGCTGTCAAACTCATCACAATAAGGCAAGAGGGCTCGCCTTCCTCCAAACACGACTTCCTTCACACACTTGTGTAAATATAGCGGGCAAACGACAATGATTAAAAAAATATCTTTCCCTCTCCACAACATGTTAACACTCAGTATACGTATTAATATATCAAACAAATGGAAAAACACATCAAGACATTTTAAGATTACATAATACACAATTTATCTGTAAGAAAAAGACATTTTAAAATCACATCTTCACAAGAAACGACAAATCTGCAAGCAAAACATCAAAATTTTTACAAAGATACATATAATATTGTAAATGATTCAATATATTATAACACTTATAATAATGTATATATATATATATATATAATATATATATATATATATATATATATATATATATATATATATATATATATATATATATATATATATATATATATATATATATATATATATATATATATATATATATATAATATATCAAAAAATGGAAAACACATCAAGACATTTTAAGATTACATAATACAATTTATCTGTAAGAAAAGACATTTTAAAATCACATCTTCACAAGAAACGACAAATCTGCAAAGCAAAACATCAAAAATTTTTACAGAGATACATATAATATTGTAAAATGATTCAATATATTATAACACCTTTATAATAATGTATAAATATATATATATATATATATATATATATATATATATATATATATATATATATATATATATATATATATATATATATATATATATATATATATATATATATATATATATATATATATAAGCTTATATATAAATTTCCAGTAAACTTTTCTGAATGTAGATTTTTATGTTTGTTTGTGATGTTTTGGTTTCTGGTCTGCGTCTGCTGATTCCACCTCTGCATTCTCGTTCAGGTAAATTCATATGTTCATAAAAGCTATATATATATATATATATATATATATATATATATATATATATATATATATATATATATATGTGTGTGTGTGTGTGTGTGTGTGTATGTGTGTGTGCATGTGTGTATGTATGTATGTATTGATTTATTGTATAATCGTTTGTATAATAATAAAATCAGGTTATACACGCGCACACACACGCATATATATATATATATATATATATATATATATATATATATATATATATATATATATATATAGAGAGAGAGAGAGAGAGAGAGAGAGAGAGAGAGAGAGAGAGAGAGAGAGAGAGAGAGAGAGAGAGCGAAGTTTACATTTGTTTTTTGAATTTAGGGTCGTTTGTATTGAGTTGAAATCTTATTTAAATTCTATCTTTTACAACAGATAACCTAGGGGAATATGAGTGAATATAATGTCCCCCTGCATAGCAAAGTTATTTACTAATGTTTCTTATCAAAAGATTCCAACTGTCATTTTATGACGCGTTTTTCTCTTCTTTTCCAGTATATCGTTTTTCCAGTTCTTCTTGCTCAGTTTTATTGAATTTCTAGTGTGGTGAGAATGAGCTTTTCAGGTTATTATATTCCCTCAGCATATTTTAGACTTGAGACTTGACGTGAGACGTAAGATTTTATTAGTTTGGATTCCGTTTAACTTAGCATAGTAATCAAAGAAAAGTAACCTTTATTTATTAGCAAAAGACTGAAATAGCTATATCACGTTCGGACAAAGTTGTGCAAACTTAGCGCAAATTGTCACACACCCTTTTCTGTAACTACCTTTGAATCGGCAAGCATGTTGCAGCTGGAAGGTTCTAAATTGCGGTACAAACAGTGCGTTGACTGGTGTTTGTTTTCTGTCTAAAACAGGTTCTAATTCTTCCAAAATATCACTTGGGAAAACCGTTAAACGTATTCGTGTTTTTGTTTTTACAAAACACTGTAATGATACCCGTTGTACTCGCATGGATAATTTCAAAGAGAAGGGAGAGAAGTAACTTCATTATCTTTGAAATTCAGTTGTATCTTATATTAATTTTCTGTTTTTTTATACTCTTCGATATCCTTCAAAAAAATTTATTCATTATAGGAGCTAACCAATCGTAAGCATCGGCATTGGAACGTATATGATACATTTCATACATCACGGACTGATGTATTTCATTTAGAAGAGGAAGCTTTGAAAATGTTCTTCAAAAGTAAAGGATGCCACTTTTAGATGGCCACTGTCCTTAGCTGTTCAATAACCTGAGGAATCGTTAGTAATGAAACGTATTCTTTTGAAGTCATTTTGTGTTTATTTTGGAAAAGAGTGAAAGTGAAATGTCCATTAACTAATTCAGTTATTCTGGTAAAACTGAAAATATCAACAGTATTATGTTTATCTGGAAACAACGAGAGAGGAATTTTCACGCACTCGTGATGCGTAACTTTTATCTGGAATTATTTTCCTTGCACTTCTTTCCATTGCATTTCCGTTTCCTTGAAGCTCTAGAGTATTTCGTTTGGTTAATACTAATCTGTTTTTTTCCCCTTGTCGTCGTTTCGCTTTGATCGTTCGACCGCATAACGCTTCTTGTTTTATTAGTGGGAAGTTTATGCGTTTGGGATGTTTCGTATTGTTTTAGCTGAAGTTCCTGAAAATGATTAACGTCTCTCTCTCTCTCTCTCTCTCTCTCTCTCTCTTCTCTTTCTTCTTCTTCTCTCTCTCTCTCTCCTTCGAGTCGGGATAACTCGGAAAATGATTTGATAAAGACGTTGTATGTGTTTTCTTTGTGTTGCAAAAATGTATCGACCTGGGGAGGGAGAGAGAGAGAGAGAAAGAGAGAGAGAGAGAGATTGCATCTCAGTGTTTTTTTCATATAGAGAAAGAGAGAGAAAAAAACATAATTGATACTGTGTTTTGGGAAGAGAGAGAGAGAGAGAGAGAGAGAGAGAGAGAGAGAGAGAGAGAGAGAGAGAGAGAGATTGCGTCCTAATGGTTTTAATCATGTCGAGAAAGAGAGAGAAAACATGTTCAAAACGGTTTTAGGAAACTTTTCATACACTAAATTTGCAAATGTGAAGGTAAGTGAACCAATTACAAATTTGCATGTCTGAAAATAATTTCATTGGAGAATTTTTAAACAACGAAATATTACATTTTGAATTAACGAATGCTTTTATTTTCTCTGTACAGCTCGTATGAACATTGAAAGATCTCAAAGAAATGCAAGAATGAGGTTTTTGGCATTCATGCGATTGGACTTGTGGAAAATCGATGTTCATTTGAAAGCTGCATTTATGGAAATATAATTATTTTTATTACGTCGCATTAGGAGGCAAATTTTTAAAAAATGGGTACAAATGCAAATCTTGGTATTCTCCCTAATTTCTCCACCTCATACATCAGGAAGTGCGTTAATTTTACGAAAAAGTGTGAAGATTCTTATAATGCTGAATATTACTTTGATTTGAAAATTCGTGTAATTTTTCTTTTGTCAAATTTGAATAATTAGTAGCACGCTTGAATGCGGCGTGTATGGAAATTCGATTTCTCTCTCTCTCTCTCTCTCTCTCTCTCTCTCTCTCTCTCACGCACACAGGTGTCTTAATTCCAAGAGTGGTTATGGGAATTCTTTACGGCCATAGATATACGAGAGTTTGTGTGTGTGTGTGTGTGTGTGTGTGTGTGTGTGTGTACACTAGAGAGGTTTGGATACTTTTTCAGTCTTTGGAACCTCTTATACAAAAAGAACATATTTTACCTGGATGGCTAGTTTAATCTCGACTAATAGTTTCTTGGGAAGTAACGAGATCTGTGATTTTTTTTTTTTTTTTAATGAAAGACATGCATTTTCATATTAATGTGTATAACGATTTATTGTTCGTTGAATCAAGAGTTCTTGTATTACCTATGCCAGCAATCAAATACTTTTATTTTCCATTGATTTAATTGGGCATGCTATCATGTTGGAGACATAGAAATTTATACATTATTGAATTCATCGTCAAGAGTTTGTTCAGCGTTAATGCCGTTGTTAAGATTACCAAGGGAAAAAAACTCTCGCAAGGAAAGTTAAGAGACGTGAAAGCCAACTAGAATGTTGATTTGTTTTAGTATAAGTAGGAAGTAAAGTAATAAAATGACAAAGTGCATAAGGGAGAATTACGAATAATATTTAAATTATCTCAGACGCTTCTAAAGGTTTTAATTTGGAATTTTTTGAATGTGTTTCCCGTAGTAAGTACATGTGTGTTCTTGCTACTGTGAAGTAGTGAAACAGATGCACGCATACACACATACGCGCTTATGTTTATTGTCTGCTTGTCCTTTGATGGTGAAG
>NC_089752.1:53699174-53701674 GCF_040412425.1 Macrobrachium rosenbergii | reverse complement strand
TCGGGGCCTGGCAAAACTTGAAACGTCGAGCGTGGAAACTCCCACCTCACATTATTTAGGGGCTTTATGAGTCTCCCGTGAGTTAACTTTTATCAATATCGAGTTCTGTGTAATGACATTATATTCACGCTTTATGAGAGTGTTGGATGTGGTGAATGCTTTCCCGAAGAATGCAAATGATTTTTGCCAGTTTTGTATGACTGTTTTTTATCGTTCTATTTTCTTTTACTGGGGAACATATGAATTATAATTATATTTTTGGAATTTTCTTGGAATCGTGTTCTTTTATTTTTCTTCACTAACCTGCGTTTATATATTTCTTCACTAACCTGTATTTATCTTGCAGGTTTCGGAAGTCCTAGCTTGCAGCGGTTATAGAATTCACAGATTATATGTAACTCTGGGTCGATTTGTCATATATATATATATATATATATATATATATATATATATATATATATATATATATATATGTGTGTGTGTGTGTGTGTGTATGCATATATGTATATGTTTGTATATATGTAAATTATATATATATATATATATATATATATATATATATATATATATATATATATATATATATATATATATATCTCCTTGTGCATATGTCTGCAAATTTATTAGCTAATGAGCATCCAAGCATGAGCTGATAATCCGAGGAAAATGTGGGTGCATATGCGAGTAAAACTTTGAGTAACCTTTCTGTCCATATTTCATATTTATTTTAGTACTTGATGTAATTCCGGATGATTATTCATATATATATGTTTTTGTTAGGGCGGCTTTGTGTGTACATGTGTGTGTGTCTGTGTGTGTGTGTGATTGTGCGCTTGAGAAACCTTCTCATAATAAGCCAAAATATAACGACTGAATAGGTGACAATGTTTATTATTTTACAAATTTCTCGTGGAATAATTCATCGCCCTTACGCGAGGCGGCTGTAAGCATGGCGCCACTCCCCTGGCTTCTAGCTTCGTTGCGACGTCAGCGATTTATCAAGAAATTTATTGATATGCAATCACTCGTATCTTGAAGGATTCGGATCCATTTGCGAGGGGATTGTGATGACAGAGTCGGGCCGAGGGATAATGTCCTCTAATGACAGCGTGTCCGTCTTTAATCGAGGGGGCTGGGAATCCTCGCATGTAATTTCGGGACGCAGCCATGTATTTATTAATATTGTTAAGTTATACGTGCGTTCAAATGGCTCGTGCCGGCGGCAGTAAACTCCGCAAAGAAAAGCAAACAGAGTTATGAGTTGTGGACGGTAAAAGAAAATGATGGCCAGAACTCACGCTTCTCGGACGTGATCGCTCTATTGAACAGGTCGCAGCTGGACCATTGACATTTCAATAACTTTTTATTTTCTTTTTTTTTTAATGCTGACGTGCAGTTCGGTTAGAATTGTTCTCCATAACTCTTTACCATAGTGTGCGTACTTGCGCGCGCGCGCGTGTGTGTGTGTGTGTGTGTGTGTATGTGTAGGGTTTGAATGTGTACATGTCGGAATATGCATGTTGTGTATAATTACAACAATACAATTTAAAAAAATACGGTAAGTTTAGTTTAACCCCACTTTTTCGTCCTCCACCTCTCTCTCTCTCTCTCTATCTATATATATATATATATATATATATATATATATATATATATATATATATATATATATATATATATATATATATATATATATATATATATATATATATATATATATATATATATATATATATATATATATATATATATATATATAAATAAATATATATATATTTAATTATTTATAATTTAGGAGTACTTCTTATTTATTTTGTTTTAAGATGAACTGTTGAGTTTTCTTAGTTTTAACTACACTATTTATATCTCGCAAATTTTTGGGGGCATTTTTATTCTACATGAGATTGAGGGGTCACTGAATGACAGAAGATGAAATGAATATAAAGCTCTCTCTCCCTCTTTCTCATTCTCATCGTGATACGTCTGTGAGAGCGAGGGAGGGGAGATTGAGTGACCTTTTTGCATGTTTGAGCATCGAGTGAATGTTAGACCCCGTGTGTGTGGGACTTCCATAACCTAACCCTAAGTGGAGTCTCAGCCCTGATGTCACCCGGGGCTGACCTTTTCCGTGTGGCTGGAAATGCCACTCATTTTATGTATGGTCCAGCTGACGCACCCTTCGATTCTGCTTTTCCGAAGAGGGTGCTCGTTTTATAATCCTATTATTATTATTATTATTATTATTATTATTATTATTATTATTATTATTATTATTATTATTAAGATGAATCCTGTTCATATGGGACAGACCCAAAGGGACCATTGTAGTGACTTGAAATTCAGTTTTCCATAGAATATGGCGTTCATTTGAAAGAAGTAACAGAAGGTAATTGGAAATACAGAAAGAAGCGATCAGTTATTAGAAAAGAAAAACAGATAGATTAATCAATTGATATGGAGGAGTTGCATAACTCACTATCATTACGTTCACGGTTGAGCG
>NC_089752.1:53679174-53691674 GCF_040412425.1 Macrobrachium rosenbergii | reverse complement strand
TATGAATCACGGTGATATGATAAAAAGTCATATATATATATATATATATATATATATATATATATATATATATATATATATATATATATATATATATGTGTGTGTGTGTGTGTGTGTGTGTGTGTGTATATATATATATATATATATATATATATATATATATATATATATATATATATATATATATATATATAAACCTTGCCAATTTCATGAAGCTTACCATTTTGTCAATGCCATGAGAACGGATCAGACACCAACTCTGTGAGGTTTCTGTATTAAAGCCATTTACACAGGTATCTCATAATTTTTTGCATATTTTAGTTCTAATATCCATCTTGATTATTTTTATTTTTATTTTGCGTATGGAAATGGTCCCAACCTTTCTCCTCTTCCAATAAAGGGAGTCAACTTTTGTGTGGGTAATTTTTTTTTTTGCCGCCGCTTTATGCATCAACTTACTTTAGAATATGTGGACATTCGTGGTACAAAAGTTATTGTCATTAGTCCAGTATTATGGTCCCATATCTGAAATTCGGTAATCCATCCTCCGAGTTCTGTGTTTCAAGATTCGGTTTTTTTTTGGTTATTCTATGATAACAAAGATCTTTTAATATCATTTTACAGAACGGGTACATTGATCAGTGAAAATGGCACATTTTCTCAGATTTTATGGATATATATATATATATATATATATATATATATATACACACACATATATATATATATATAAGCTAATCCCACAGGAAAATGACAGGCAGAAGTTCAGTACTGCTACCACGTTTATTAGCGCATCTTCTGGACAAAAAATGAGACACGGATGAAAAGAAGGTTACAAAGTAAACAAAAAGAACAAGAATATCAGATGGTCAATGGTCAAAGGGTAATAAACAGAAAGATAATCCAGGATAATCCGGGATCTAGCAGTCACAAACTAAAACCATAGACCTAACTACAAAAGATACGGAATTTTAGCCTTACAAAATCAAAACATGTATAAAATTGAATAACAGATGGATAATTGCTGAGTGGTAATAAACAAAAAGGTAATCTAGAAAATCCGGGATCACGCGGTCACAAAACTAAAACCATAGTTAACCTTAAGAGATGGAATCTACCATTCAAATTGCAGAAACCTGTATAAAAACTGAATACTAATTTTGCTTATATTTATATTTGGATATTAAAAGGACGTTTATAGCTTACTGAGTGTATATGAATCACGGTGATATGATAAAGTATATATATATATATATATATATATATATATATATATATATATATATATATATATATATATATATATATATATATGTGTGTGTGTGTGTGTGTGTGTGTGTATATATATATATATATATTATATATATATATATATATATATATATATATATATATATATATATATATATATATATATATATATATAAACCTTGCCAATTTCCTCATGAAGCTTTACCATTTTGTCAATGCCATGAGAACGGATCAGGACACCAACTCTGTGAGGTTTCTGTATTAAATGCTTCTTTACATACAGGTATCTCTCACCCCAGATATTTTAGTTCTAATATCCATCTTGATTATTTTTATTTTTATTTTGCGTATGGAAATGGTCCCAACCCTTCTCCTCTTCCAATAAAGGGAGTCAACTTTTGTGTGGGTACCTTTTTTTTTTTTGCCGCCGCTTTATGCATCAACTTACTCTTCGGGATAGAATACGTGGACATTCGTGGTACAAAAGTTATTGTCATTAGTCCAGTATTATGGTCCCATATCTGAAATTCGGTAATCCATCCCCGAGTTCTGTGTTTCAAGATTCGGTTTTTTTTTTTGGTTCTTAGTGATAACAAAGATCTTTTAATATCATTTACAGAACGGTACATTGATTTCATGAAAAAATGGTACATTTTCTCAGTTTTATGGATATATATATATATATATATATATATATATATATATATATATATATATATATATATATACATACACACACACATATATATATATATAAGCTAATCCCACAGGAAAATGACAGGCAGAAGTTCAGTACCAAGGCTTAATGTTTATTAGCGCATCTTTCTGGACAATAAATGAGACACGGATGAAAAGAAGGTTACAAAGTAAACAAAAAGAAACAAGAATATCAGATGGTCAATGGTCAAAGGGTAATAACAGAAAGATAATCCAGGATAATCCGGGGATCTAGCAGTCACAACTAAAACCATAGACCTAACTACAAAGATACGGAATTTTAGCCTTACAAAATCAAAACATGTATAAATTGAATAACAGATGGATAATTGCTGAGTGGTAATAAACAAAGGTAATCTAGGAAAATCCGGGATCATGCGGTCACAACCAAAACCATAGTTAACCTTAAGATACGGAATCTTTACCTATTCAAATTGCAGAAACCTGTATAAAAACTGAATACTAATTTTAAGCTTATATTTATGAATAACTTTGTAATTATGGAGGCATCAAGTTTAAACAACTCAAGACACACACAATATTATTAGTTATATACTATTAGACATATTGACACACACACACATATATATATATATATATATATATATATATATATATATATATATATATATATATATATATATATATATATATATATATATATATGTGTGTGTGTGTGTGTGTGTGTGTGTGTGTGTGTGTATATATGTATATGTATATATATATATATATATATATATATATATATATATATATATATATATATATATATATATATATATATATATATATATATAGTGCACTATGCTGCACGTGCAGGAGGGCAGTCTTTACAGCACTTCAGCTCCTGAAGCATTCCTGGAGAAACGCCCACTGCTATAACGCCTTCTTAAATTTTTAAAGACTCCAGGATCTTGTGAAGACGTCTTCAGCCCTGTCGGATCCGTTTCCCCCGAAAAAATCTTCGAAGCCTTTCGTCTCCAGGAAAGAACAAATCCCATTCCTTCTCCATAAAAAAAATCCAAAGGCTTCAGAGCCTGGAGATCGCCTTGAAGCCTTCGTAAGCCCCAAAAGCCTCTTGAATTCATCTTCAAGAACGTGGCCTTATTCATCTTCAAGAACGTGACGTGGGCTTCCCCCAAACAAATTTTCGAAGCTTTTCATCTCCATAAAACTCTGTCCTTTAGGATTGTGCAAGAATTCCAAATGCTACAGAGCCTGTAGATTGTCTCGAAACCTTCGGAAGCCCCAGAAGCCTCCGGAAATTATTATTATTATTATTATTATTATTATTATTATTATTATTATTATTATTATTATTATTATATATATATATATGTGTGTGTGTGTTTGTGCGTATTTATATTCGTTATCTATCCATCTATCTATCTATATATCCATCTATATATATATATATATATATATATATGCAGAGTGGGAAATTCTTCATCTCTCTGTAGTTAAAGTTGAATGTATTTACTGCATGTCGATAAAAAAAAACAGTTCGAGTTCTAATTAAAAACAGATTCAAGATGAATTCTTACATTGAAATTTTACTCGCATCAACGTGATGTTAATCATGCCTCACGTAGGGCTTGCTTTTTATCTTTAATAAGGTCAAAAGATTTCCCCTCCTTATTTTCCATCCCCGGAGAAGCTTAAGTGCATCCAAGACATTCCTCCTCTCTCCCCCTCTCTTTCCTTCTCATCTCCTGCTTTCACATCCTTCATCAGATTACACAGCATCATCTTAGAGGTCTTGATGTGCCCTTCTTTTCGTCCTCCATCTTGGCAATAATAGAGTCTTTTCATGTTCATGGAAAATCCCGTTGTTGATTACGCTAACTCCGAGAGGTTCTTTGGGGAGAGAGAGAGAGAGAGAGAGAGAGAGAGAGAGAGAGAGAGTCTTGAGCAACTAAGGTCTTTATCACCAATAACTTCGTTCAAGGGCCATCTTTCAGAGGATCAATTTCCCGGAGATTTTTCCACATTAAGTTCGCTCCGTTGAGGTACCTCTGAGACTTATATTGAATTCGGGTGTAGCCGTAATTTAGTTGTGCGTTTTTTTATGTGTGTGTGTCTTACACACATACATTCTAAAATTAAAATTAATGTCATCTCCAAATGTAATTAACTACATTATTATCTCTCTCTCTCTCTCTCTCTCTCTCTCTCTCTCTGTCTTTTAGCTTGTGCAGTGTAACCGGCTGTTTATTGAAAATGATGCCATCCTTTGAAACGGGGTCCTGAGGGAACAAGCATTTCAGTTTTGAGAATGAACTCGCCTCTCGAAGAAAAGAACCCTCCGAATTCATCGCGGGACCTTGGAAATAGAGAAGAGACGTGGCTGTCTCTAACCCGCCATGAAAATGGAACTTTGAAGTGCCGGACTGTTGGTTCCCAGAGAGACGCCGAAACTCGGTCATGTAATGTTGCCTTATGAAATGGAGGATATGCATGCTTTAAGCTTTTGGGCGAGTGGGTGGACTCATTCCCCCGCCCTCCTCCTCCCCTCCTCCTCCTCCTCCTTGGTTTCTGTCGAAATGGGACAGGCTCTTGGGCCGGAGTTTTCTAGGATCACGTTATTGTTTCTTTTTTCGCCTTTTGTTTATGACCTCCTAGTTATACACATACACACACACACACACACACACACACATATATATATATATATATATATATATATATATATATATATATATATATATATATATATGTGTGTGTGTGTGTGTGTGTGTGTGTGTGTGTAAGAAGGAACTGAAGGAGACGTCATGAACTATTTGTCCGGTTATTATGCAAGCTGACGTTTCGAGGACACAGTCTCATTTTCAAAGTTGAAAAACGCAGTTATATAATATATAAAAATGTCACAGAGACTCAGAATTAAGAAATTTACAAATATAAGAATGTTAAAAACCCAATACCTAACCAATAAAACGTAAGAAACAGACCGCTGCCTTTCGGGAGGGGAACCAAGGACTGAATGACATCAAACAAAAATAAATACAGGGGCAAACTCAAGACAATTACAGTGTTGTAGAGGTAGTTTGGTTGTTTAAAGCACGAACAAGCTTCTTAATGTACAGTGACTCAGCTATTGCTAATTGATGAGGTGAGGTGGCTCTGGAGAGAATTTTAAAATGTTTCTATTTGATATCTTGTTTACATTTTTTTTTTGGCATGATACCATCATTAGAAAATTCAGGATTAGTTAACCTGGTACTTAACTCCCCAATGACAATCAATTCTTACTTTAGTAGGCGACGAGAAGCCTCTACATATTTCCCCACCTTATATATAAACCAAGTATATAAATAAACGACATTGGAAGTCATAAGGGAGCGTAGTTTGTCTTTATATCTAAAAAAAGAACCAGTGGTTAACGGGTTCTTGGGTTTGGCTCTACTGTCAACTGCCAGAAGGTGCGGTGAATAAGGTAATTTAGTTGAGCATAAAAGACTGACATATATATATATATATATATATATATATATATATATATATATATATATATATATATATATATATATATATATATATATATATATACATATATATATATATATATATATATATATATATATATATATATATATATATATATATATATATTATATATATATATATATATATATATATATATATATATATGTATATATGTATATATATTTATAAATATTCTGCTGTTTGACCTCCCTGTATTATTTTAGTATGTATATACTCCTAACAAAGACAAGAAGAACTCTCTGGGAAAAGCAGAGGGAAGCAGGCTAGGCTGTGTTTTCAAAATTAACCGTTCCTAACAGCTTATAAGTTGGTATTAGAGACCCATCCAACAGGGAGGTTTTCACCAGGTCAATTCTAGTGAAGGTGTTGTTAAGCATTCCTTTTCTTGGTACTGTGTATCGGCGATGTTTTGTCATTTTTTCAGACTGCTGAAGGCTATGGAAGGAGTGTTGTTTACGAGAACACAGCCGTTAAATCTGACCCAAGAAAGTCAAGGAGTGTGAACATGGCAATCCTCCAGGGCACACGCGCGTGTCTGTGCTCCTGATAATTCTGTCTTTGTCCCTTTTCGTCTATTATTTACTAAGTGAATCGACATTACGCATTGTTCCAGAATCCAGGGCATCCGTTGCAGTGCGCAAGCTGCTTACATGAACGGTAAGTCTGGAATTGACAAGTATTCGCCAACTGCTGGTATTTCTTCCACTGTACTTCTATTTCCATTTTTCCCCTTCCTCAGCCACTGACTAGAGATCCTGGTGGAACCATATTTCCTGTATGAAATCTAGTATAGGACGTATAACCATTATTGCCTGGTGAAATTGCATAAGATATCCCCCTTTGCAGTAGGTAGGAATTAGGGAGAGGTCAAGTATAACTAATACTCAGGCAAGCCTTGGAATCTGATCATACCATTGTTTGGAAGTGGAATAGCCTTTAATATACTCGGCTTGCTTACGAGTGAGCTACGAGAACAATCATCCATTGCATTATAACTGAAGTAGACGAAATATCACTGTGTCCGAAGTTGACTAATTGGCTCGAGTAAATTCCCTCACTGTAACCATGCATTCTTTCTTTTGTTGGGGCTAGGTGGGTATAAATGGATTATTTAATTTATTTGTTCCAGAAATATTCAAATTATTGAATAACATAGTTCTGACTGGCGACCTAATCTAATTAAGTAATTGTCTGTCTGTTGGGGTAACTTTTAGCTTTTATTGATAGGATTACATGGGCCTTAGGTAGAACAGAGCTACATAAATTACAGTAATCAATAATTAACTCATCAGTCGAAGAACCCACGTAAGAATATATATAAATATATATATATATATATATATATATATATATATGTGTGTGTGTGTGTGTGTGTGTGTGTGTGTATGTGTATGCATATATATATATATATGTGTGTGTGTGTGTGTGTGTGTGTGCGTGTGTATATATATGTCTGTTTTTGTTAGTAAACGCAGTAAATGCTATTAATTATTTTTCTCAAACTATCATTTATTAAACTTTTGTTGTGGTTCCATACAACCAAAGAACTGAGAGAGAGAGAGAGAGAGAGAGAGAGAGAGAGAGAGAGAGAGAGAGAGAGAGAGAGAGAGAGAGAGAGAATTAACTTTTTTAAACGTCTTATGCAATATTTAATGAAAAACATGTTAGAGACCTTCATCCTTTTCTCTATCAAATTAATTAAACTTAAGCATCTGATGATATTTCTTCATGATCCGAATTATTGTCAGAAACTCAAAATCAAGGACCATGACTAAGTTGATTAATTTAGGTCTATTGAAATCTTTCATCCCCCCTATGGATAATAATTATTCATACAGGATGTATGCTGCATACTCCTCTCTCTCTCTCTCTCTCTCTCTCTCTCTCTCTCTCTCTCTGCGTGGTAAAACTTTGATTTCCTTTTGGTCAAAGCCATTGTTGATATAGCCTCTTTTTTTACTCAATTCTTTTGGGTAGCGTTTCATCCGATCCCTCGCCTTTTGGGTATTGGGCATTCCCATGTGTTCATTTCTTAGTCAGTTGTTGTTTCATAAAAGCTTTGGCATCTTCCCATAAAAGGAATTTTTGATGCCAAACGATATAAATATTTTACCGCTCCCTTTACCTTTGTGTCTCTCCTTTGCACGGAGCAGTTGCTGTTGTCGTACACCTTCCGTTCGGGGACACCCCCAAGAAGGAATTGTGTTGACATTTCTCCCTTTTCTTCTTTTGTCAGCAAAGGTCTCTCTCGTTTTCTCACGTCTTCCTCTCTCTCTTTATCTGTTTTTCCAACGACCTTTCCCCAGTGCCTCTGGAGGACAGATTAAAACCCGCCACTGTAGCGTGTATGAGGCGTTCTGTAGCACCCTTGAAGCCTACTTCAAGGCCCCCAGATTCCTTCGTCAATCTGATGTGACAATGGCCCTGGTAGATTGTGTGGGTTGGTCAGACGCCTAACTATAAATTGGTTTGTGACGATGCTCGGGCTGAGAGAAAGAGGCGGTATCAGGGGAAGGGAAAAGAGATCTCGCAAGATTGTATGAGGAAATCATTTTCACCTCCCCTGTCCTCCTTATCTCTCTTCATCTCTTCTCCCTTTCCCTTCATCCAATTTTTTTTCCTTTTTTTTTTTCCTCTTCCCCGCTTTACTTAAGAGTACTATAGAGGCATTTGGCTCACAACAGCAAGAAGTGTACAAGCAAAATAGTACTTGGTTAAACTGAGACCTAAAAGATTGTCTACTATTTTCTTAGATTGTTAGAAGAAAAGGGAGACCGTTGTTTGCAGAAGAGCTCGCTGCCAGGGGCTGGAAAAGAGGAGTGTCATTTAATATTGAAGTACTGTTGGTGTACTTTACCCTCCTCTGTAAGTAAATCTTTTTTGGCAGATATGTAGTAATCCTGTTGGGGTCTTGAACTTTTTATCAAGTTTTAGTATCAGGTGGCGTGAGGAGGCCTGTCGCTTTTTGACAAATTGTGATTTTTTTTTCTCTTGCAGGCAGGAGAGAGGGACTCTTATCAGTATCTTATGAATGATTTCCCCACGTGGGGTGAGGACTACCTCGTCGAGGCCCTCCCGTTTTGATGGTAGGCTGTACATTTTGGCAGAACAATGAACATTCGCGTCTAGTTTTCTTTCTCCATCTCCTTATCTATATTCTCACCTTAGTTGTGACCCAGAATAGTCTTCTATCAATTAGGTACCTAATTCACTGATTAGGTCAACAGAGCTACACTGTATCTTTAGGGACGTTCTCGAAATTCGAACACAGAGAGCCAAATGCGTTATCACCCAGGCAACGAGAGAGAGAGAGAGAGAGAGAGAGAGAGAGAGAGAGAGAGAGAGAGAGAGAGAGAGGAGAGACAATTTCAGGGCCTCTAGGGGTCTTCTTTGATACCAGAATTACGTTACTTTGTCCTTATAATTTTATTGATTTAAAGGTATGTGTTTATTTTCTGGGAGATAAAAGCGTCACTCGTGGTATTTCATTAGAAGAAGAGGGCCATCTTTGTCCTTAACTGTAAACTTTGCAATCCCTTTTTTCATTTAGTGACAAAATTGTCGTGGTTGGATATCCATTTTATCTTTTCTTTGTCCTTCATGTAATCATGAGGTATGTGGCCATTGTGACTTATGCATTTTCCTAAAAGAACCTAGAAATGACAATAAATTTTTGTAATACTAAATTTTCTGTCAGTGTGTGTATGCGCTTTATTCTGTTATGTAGGAAGACGAACAAGGAAGTGCTGAATTAAGTTAACAAGGCGTGTAAGATTTCATATAAAGACATAACATTCTATCTCTTATTTTATTTTAGAAGAATATGATTAAGCAACTACGTAGTTTAGACCATAAAACCAAAGGCCGGAACTGTCTAGGTTATGCAATTAAGAGAATAGAAACTATTTGTTAGATATTTGTTATAATACAGATTTCAAAGTTGTATTAAAGCGCAAGAAACATTAACAGTAAAATATTTTCACCTTGATTCCAAATCGGCTACGTAACTTGGAAGCAAAATAAAAAACTGAGACACTCAACGAAAGTTTTCTTACTTTTAGACTACAAGAATAAGAGCCCATGCGTAAGTTGAAACTACAAGAATACCATTTCATGCGTATTTGAAACTACAAGAAAACGAGGCCCTGTGTAAGTTGAAACCACAAGAATATGATTCTATGCGTGGTTGAAACTACAAGATAACGAGCCTATGTGTAAGTTGAAACTGCAAGAATACAATTTTAGGTGTGGTTGAAACTACAAGAAAACGAGCCCATGTGTAAGTTGAAACTATGAGAATATGATTCCATGCATTGTTGAAACTACAAGAAACGAGTCCATGCGTAAGTTGAAACTACAAGAATACAAGCCCTTGCGTTGTCCAGAACACAAGAATACGAGCCCTTGCGTAAGTTGGAACTACAAGAGTACGATTCCTTGCGTTGTCTAAACAAGAAGAATACAAGAAAAAACGATCTCATGCGTAAGTTGAAACTACAAGAGTACGAACCCTTATGTAAATTGAAATTACAGGAATACGATTACATGCATTGTCTAAAACACAAGAATTCGAGCCAGTGCATAGTTTAAACTACAAGAAAACGTGCCCATGCGTAAGTTAAAGTACAGGAGTACAATTCCATGTGTTGGTTAAACTACAAGAATATGAGCCAATGTGTAAGTTGAAGTACAAGAAAACGACCCCTTGCACAAGTTGAAACTACAAGAAAACGACCCCTTCCACATGTTGAAACTACAAGAAAATTAGCCCGTGAGTGAGTTGAAACTACAAGAAAATGAGCCCCTGAGTGAGTTGAAACTACAAAAAAATTAGCCCACTGGTGAGTTGAAACTACAAGAAAACGAGTCCACGAGTGAGTTGAAACTACAAGAAAACTACCCCTTTCACAAGTTGAAACTACAAGAAAATTAGCCCATGAGTGAGTTGAAACTACAAGAAAACGAGTCCATGAGTGAGTGGAAGCTACAAGAAAACCAGCCCATGAGTGAGTTGAAACTACAAGAAAACGAGCCCATGAGTGAGTTGAAACTACAAGAAAATTAGCCCATGAGTGAGTTGAAACTACAAGAAAACGAGCCCATGAGTGAATTGAAACTACAAGAAAACGACCCCATTAGTGAGTTGAAACTACAAGAAAACGAGCCCACTGGTGAGTTGAAACTACAAGAAAACGACTCCACTAGTGAGTTGAAACCACAAGACAACGAGCCCATGCATGAGTTGAAACTACAAGAGAACGAGCCCATGAGTGAGTTGAAACGACAAGAAAACTAGCCCATGAGTGAGTTGAAACTACAAGAAAACGAGCCCATGAGTGAGTTGAAACTGCAAGAAAACGAGCCCATAAGTGAGTTGAAACAAGAAAACGAGCTCATGAGTGAGTTGAAACTACAAGAAAACGAGCCCATGAGTGAGTTGAAACTACAAGAAAACGAGCCCATGAGTGAGTTGAAACTACAAGAAAACGAGCCCATAAGTAAGTTGAAACTACGAGAAAACGAGCACATGAATAAGTTTAAACTACAAGAATATGATTCCATGTGTTGTTTAAGCTAAAAAAATACAAGTCTATGCCTAAGTTGAAACTACAAGAACACGATTACATGTGTTGTTTAAAACACAAAAATTCAAGCCAGTGCATAGTTTAAACTACAAGAAAACGATCCCATACATAAGATGAAACTACAAGAAAACGATCCCTTGCGTTGCATGTGGTAGTGCAAAATAAATAGTAAGAAGCGAGTTTTTTTTTTTTTTTTTGCTGGGAGTTGTGAAACGGAAAACATCCCAAGAGAGCCGAAGAGCCGCTTACAAAAGAGCAAAAGAAGGATTGTAGCGCCATTTCTTTCACTCAGACGCCTTCTCGACATTTCATGCCCTTTCAGTGTCATATGAGGACAGTTCTTGCGAATATGTATTGCTCAGTCCAGGTTTCTGACAGAGCATGGAGGTTTATTTTAATGGAATCTTTCAACATTTACTTTCAAAGTTGTACTTTATTTTTGCATTCGTATGATTTTATAGAATGTAATTGTTTATCGCTGCGACAGTTCTTCATTTCCTATGTGATTTTATCAGTCTTTATCATTATCCTTCTTTTTTTTATATTATCTCTCACCACTCCCTTGGTGTCTTGTTAACGACCTGTGTTTAGTTAACGTAATAGTTTACAGCATTATTTTACTACCCCCCCCCCCTTTTATTTATTAATTTATGAATAAACTATCATCAGACAGTAGGACGAAGAGAAAGACCATTGAGGATTTGCTTTATATCAGATTTTATCATAATATGCTTGAGGTAAATATTTCGTTTTCAAAGGAAGGGTTTAAACTAATTCCACCCCAAACGGCCACTCGCTCTGCTCTTTAAAGTCATTTTGTAGTTCATATTGAAACTGTCAGAACTGGCCATAGGAGGAATGGTCTTTCAGTACACGTATGTGAGAAATCACATAGAATTGAATGATGCCATAGTAGTGAAATAACAAGAAGTTACAGTATTGTCTCAAGAAGAATCATAGAATCTGGTATGATGCAGCTAAAATATGAAGTAATACAATATCCAGATATTTATATTTGTTACCCTATTCTGCACAAGATGTTTGAAGGATATTTAAAAGAGAAACTCAAGATGAGCAGTAATTCTTGCTAAATGCCCTTAATCTCTGTGGCTAATCTAGAGCCCGAGGTATTTCATGACAGGTGTTCGTTATCTGAAGGTCACCTTCAGGTGTAATGTACCAAAATGGTCTTCTTTTGCTTTTAATCATAGTTGTTTTTTTAAAAAACGACTTTTCTGTGTAGTCTTTCTTTTTTGTTGCTTGTAGTGTGCTTGATAATGATTTAGAGTAAAGGCTAAAAATCTTGCACTTCGTCATTTCACTTGCCTTGTCATATGCTTTATATATATATATATATATATATATATATATATATATATATATATATATATATATATATATATATATATATATATATATCTATATATATATTTCATATAC
>NC_089752.1:53671674-53676674 GCF_040412425.1 Macrobrachium rosenbergii | reverse complement strand
ATATATATATATATACATACATACATAATATATATTTATATACATACATACATATATATATATATATATATATATATATATATATATATATATATATATATATAACACATGTATTATGCGATATCCATACGTGCAATATCCTCTATTGCAGTTGATAATGTGAATTTCACTCTTCACATTTTCGGACTTTACCGAAAATATCAGATTTCTCTACTGAATATATTATTGAAACAGCCTACTTTCATTAATTATGTAAATCATCATTATCAATTTCTCAGCGACAACATTACCACCATCATTGTTTTTACAGGAGTGAACCTTCATGATAAACATTGTTGATGAAGTTGACAAACCTTCATTATCCGTATTATTTTATTACGAGCTTGTTGGCGCTCGCTTAGCGCGCTTGAACTCGGCGCTGCTGTCTTCCCTACCCCCCGACCCCACTTACCCCACCCCACCTGGGTCGGACAGACAGTTTTGCGGGAGGAGGGTGGATGTCTCCCTACCTCCGTCCTCCCGATCCCCTACCTACCCCGCCCCCACCCGGGCCGGACAAACAGGTTTCCAGGAGGAGGGTGGATGTCTCCCCTACCCTCCGTCCTCCCGATCCCCTACCTACCCCGCCCCCACCCGGGCCGGACAAACAGGTTTGCAGGAGGAGGGTGGATGTTTCCCCTACCTTCCCCGCCACCACCCGGGGCGGATAAACCGGTTTGCAGGGCGAGGGTGGCTGTTTCATGTCTCCCCTACTGTCACCCGGGGGAGGACAAACAAGATCCGCTCGGATTTTATTATTATAGATTATTATCATCATCATCATTATCATGTTCATCGTTGTTTTTTCAGAACTTAAACTTCATAATAAACATCTTTGATAAAGTTGACAAGCCTTCATTATATATATTGTTTTATTTTTTTATCATCATTATCATAATCCTCATTAGTTGGTATTGGTGAGAGAAAGTGCACAGAGAAAGGCCTTGGCATCATCTTCCTGGGAATTATTATTATTATTATTATCTGCTCATTCTCCCGAACCGTATTTCATCGGGGGCGATTTGCTAAGACCACGCAACTGTGAAGATGAGTTTCTACAATTTCATCAGCGGCAGCCCATGGGAGGCTAATGATGATGCTATCAGGGTTCACTCTGCACGATTGAATTACAAGTTTGTCAGGCGAGGGGTCGTTTTCGCCAGAAGGAACCGGAGGGAAGGGGTTAGCCCAAGGGCCTGCTGACTCTCTCTCTCTCTCTCTCTCTCTCTCTCTCTCTCTCTCTCTCTCTCTCTCTCTCTCTCTCTCTCTCTCGTACGTCTTTTGTTGGGAAACCCGAAGGATTTCCTGGTAACAGTATATCGTCTCCGTCGCTTACATAGCGTTTTATCGTGAGGATGGTTTCTTTTTCTTTTTGTCTATTTAGTGAAGATTTTGTTTGTGTGGGTGTGGGAGTGTGTGTGTAAATATAAACATATATATATATATATATATATATATATATATATATATATATATATATATATATATATATATACACACACACACACACACACATATATATATATATATATATATATATATATATATTATATATATATATATATATATATATATATATATATATATATATATATATATATATATATATAAAATGCGTTTATTGGAAAGGAGAGTAAATCCAATGTTTAATTATAGTTTTCAAAGTTATCTTCATGCGAGATTTTTAATTGTGATTTGTTATACGAGGTGACATTGAATATTATCAGATTAAATGGAGGATGTATTATACTAACGGAAATTAGAATCAGTGACAGGAAAGAATGGGTGATTTTCATGATTATATTTTGCAAATTAATCTCCTCTTATTGTCTGTACAAGCGAAGGCCAGAAAAGCAGAGATAACTTATACCTGAACTGTATGAGGCAAAAGGTTAAAAAAGCTTAAGTGTTGTTTAACAAGGTATTCATCATTAAATTGGAATGCAAATGTAAGAAAAGTAGCATTTAAGATCGACCTTGACTCTCATCTGAAAAGGAGAGACAGCTTAAAGTGAACTTTTAACCGTATTCACACACACACACATACACATACACACCTATATATATATATATATATATATATATATATATAACACGTATAAACATGTGTGTGTGTAGTTTTATTAATGTACTTGCTTTTGATATGGTAAACTCAAATATAATAACTGACTTGTGAGTTGTAGCTCTTGATACACACATCCATTAATCCACCGTATTCCGTGCTGGATAAAATTACACCATTAAGGTTACGTCCTAGAATCCGGAACAGTTAAGAGACATGTTCATTAGCCGGGCTGTATGCTTAGGCGCTGTGATAATATTTGCGTATTAAGATTTCTCTTTTCTTTGGGGGATAAGAAGCAGAGGCCAAGACTGTAGAGATTCGGAGACGAGAAAGTGAATCTTCTACAGTTGGAAAGGAAAAAGATATCTTACCAGTTTCATTTGAAAATGCTCTATGACATATTCCTCTAATGGCAACTACTGTTATGAATGTTTTGACTGACTGGAGATGTGATTTGAATTAATCGATTAGCGATAAACTTTCTTTTTGATCAGTCTTACCTTTTGCAAAGATTTGATTCGATTTGTTATGCATTATTTGGAAGATTTGGAGTTCTCGAAGAAGACATTCATGTGATCACTGATTTTTTTACCAGTTATATGAAAAATTACCCGAAATGACGCAAAATTGACAACTATCCATCAACCATACGAAGAGAGGATTAGTAGAATCAGTAGATGGATTTGTACCGCAAGATGATGATAATCTAATAAAGCAATATTATAAAATCTAGGGAGCAAGAAGTCAAGAAGTTCCCTAAAATACTCAGGACCAATTGTCATAATCGTAATCTTCACCAAGTACTTGTCCAACGAAACAACTATATACTGACCTGTCAAGAGGAATTTCCGAAGCATACTTTCCTAGCCCCGGGTACTTTGTAATCAGAATCTGAAGGTCTATCTAAGCTGTGCCCATCAGTGTTGTTCAATATGATATTCGCTTTTCAAAAGTATAATAAGTTTTGTATATTTTGCATTGATGACATGGGTATTTGAGTTTATAGTAGATTTCAGATTTCAGTTCATTTGAACGTGCTACAACTTCAGTCCTTGCCCTTTTTTCGGGAGATACCGTTTACAAAAATGAAGGAAGTTTACGTTACTTTAACAGTTGTTGTGTTGCCAATAAGAGTATACAGAAGTGAAGTAATACCATACTGTTCTTTTGTTATGAAATGTATTCTGAAAAAAATATATTTAAGAAACGAATTTATATATCGATGCTGGATCTTAGGTGTCTTGGAAATTATCAGCTTTATTAATGCGATAAAGATGCGCTGTTATTTTGCAGGCAAGAATTCCTTGTGCCGGGAAGATTAATTCATGTCCTTCAGCATTGTTTCTGTCTGTTTTCATGTTTATATATTTATATACAAATATGTCTGGTTGTATGTATGAGCATGTATTTGTTCCGTCTTGTAGCTGTTATTTTATTATTTTTATTACCAAATAATTACATTTATTTTTTTGTTATGCGCAACATTTTTATTTGTGTGGCTTTCTTTTTCTAGTCTTTTACCCTACTGCAACCCTTCTCTCTCTCTCTCTCTCTCTCTCTCTCTCTCTCTCTCTCTCTCTCTCTCTCTCTCTCTCTCTCATCTCCTTTGATAAAGGTTTCAATGTTTACCTGAGAGGAATAATGTTGAACGTTAGGTAGCTTAATAGAATAATAAATCACGTTACCTGTATCTCTTTCATAAGCGAATGGTGGGGGTTGGGGGGGGGGGAGTTTGTTTGTGTGTGTATGCTTTATATGTGTTTCATCATTCCGAAATTTATCCGCATAGCCTGACGTAATGATAGGTGTGTGTTTACATGAAACACGGAGAAACCCCACAATGCAGAGAGAGAGAGAGAGAAAGAGAGAGAGGTCCGCCCATAAACAAATTAGCATCGACAATAAAAGTGTGGCATACTTCCCCACCCCCCCTTCCCTCCCGCCACCGCATTCCCTACAAGCCCCCCGAAATAAAGTGGTGGGGATCTCCCTTAGCCGCGGTTTAATTTCCACTAAAAGGATCAGAGGCCTTGCGTCACTCACCATTAGGGTCGATGTCACGCAGGGGCCCGAGTAGGAATCCTTATTCTCTCTCTCTCT
This sequence comes from Macrobrachium rosenbergii, assembly GCF_040412425.1. Taxonomy (NCBI): domain Eukaryota; kingdom Metazoa; phylum Arthropoda; class Malacostraca; order Decapoda; family Palaemonidae; genus Macrobrachium; species Macrobrachium rosenbergii. The sequence continues at coordinate 53,672,470 of NC_089752.1, read as the reverse complement.
CTCTCTCTCATACACACACACACACCTTTATAATAACCTTCCGGCATCTATAACATCTCGGGGAGGCTATGAGGAATCCTTGCTCTCTCTCTCTCCTTATGGTAACTCTCTCTCTCTCTCTCTCTCTCTCTCTCTCTCTCTCTCTCTGCTTATGGTAACTTTCTGACATCCATAACAGGTCAACAAGGCCCGTGAGGTGTAGCGCCATTCCTGTAGGATTTATTTCCTCTGACTAATCCCCAGAGGTCTTTTGAGTCTCAGCTGCCCTCCCCCCTCCCCCTCCCATCGTCCTCCTTTCCTTCCCCCATCTCCCGGGCCCCCCACCCCATTTCCTGGCTCCCCACCCCCAGTTTTTAACACTGCTAATGGATGGCTATGTAAATGGGTTATTTTCATTCTTATTTAGAGAAATAATCCTTAAACTCTTTTGTGTGACGGTATTAAAGGTCGAGTGGAAGTGGCGTGATGTGTTATGCGTAAGAAGGATTTAGCGTCGAGGAAGTTCTTCATTTTTTCTTTTATTTTATTCTAAACATTTCTTGTTTCGTTAAGTGCATCATCAGCAACTAATTTGTAATCGTAACACTGCAATTGCTGAGTAGGATTTAATACTGTAAATTATTTGTATTTTTATTTAGGTTAGTTGTATGTATCGTGTTTCATGGACTTTATAACGATGAAGTGTACATACAGGACACAAAATTCCTTATCGGTTTTTAGTTTTGCAGAAAACTCCTTTTGTTTTCGTTTCTTTGACATGACCTCTGTTGGACAGTCTTTCTTGTTGTAGATAAAA
>NC_089752.1:53654174-53666674 GCF_040412425.1 Macrobrachium rosenbergii | reverse complement strand
CTTCCTCTCGGGCATAAGCGGGAGAAGTATTCGGGCTGTAATTTTGAATAATCCTTGTTTTCATTTCGAATTCATCTCGGGCGATGTGAATGATTTTCACTCTTCGTGTTTTATTCGATTTCGCTGTGAATTGTAAAGTGCTCATGATAATGAAGATAGAGTTTCATTTATAGAGGATGGCTACACTTTTTTAATCAGGCTTTTCTTTTAAATGCAAATCTCACTTTAGCATCGTCCTTTCTATCCGAATATAAAAAAAAATGTTTGATGAAGCTTAGCACGTAATAAAAAAAAAAAAAACTTGCTTTTGCGGTGTTTCGTGGACTGCTTGGAATGTAAACATTGCTGTCGTTGCTAAAGGGGTCTTTTGAAGTTTATGTAAACTCTGTCTTTGTTTGTTTTAGCTGACTGTTACCAAGAAAGTTTTTTGCCTTGCCAGTGTGATCAAATCAAACATTATAAAGCATTGTGTGTGTGTGTGTGTGTGTGTGTGTGTGTGTGTGTGTGTGTACGTGAGCTTTGCGTGTGTAAATGTGTGTGAGTGTAATTCGGAGAGGGATTCCGCTTTATGAAAGTGGCGTTTAATTTAGTGCACTGTGCAAGCAAAAACCCTTTATACTGGCAGTTGCCATCTCTTAGTTTCTGCGTTATCTAATCCTATTTGTAGATGAAAGTGAACCACTATTTTTTTTATATATATATTTCATATCATTTATCTTTATTGGTCAGTATGCAAATCCATAGATTATGATTTTTATATACATGTATAGTGGCTGCAACTTTCCTTGTTCATATGTCTCTGTAGTTACAACGATAGATATGCTGTCTCATACTTAATATGGGATGCAATTGATTGGACAAAAGACACTCCATATTTGCTGACGAAAATAAGAATAATAATAATATCTAAGTACAACTACAGTAATGTAGTCACATTCCTATCCATATATATATATATATTTTTTTTTTGCGTAGTTTCTAGTATCTGGATGTCTAAATTTTGCATTAAATTCAAAATGAAACGAGAGACTGTATGAGAAATGGTTGTTCGGACTCTGACGAGACGTTTGGCAAATTGAGTCAATTGTAAGACGAACTTCCTCAGCATTTTCTCCTCTCTAATCAAGACCGCTGATTGGTTAAGCGACTACATACTTCGTCATTTACGATAAGCTACGGATTTATAATCTTCTTTGGTATTAAGATTCTTTGTTGATTCATTTTTCCTAACTCATTTTTTCTTTTTGCTTTTTTTATGTTAGTAGTTACAACTCGTAAATTTGATTTGCTATATCTGTAACAGATTTGTTTATAAGTTTATAACTAAATTTTTTCCTTCATGTCAGCACAAAAAATCGTACATAACATTTTTAATGTGGATAGTAATTTATTCCTGTTTTTCTGTGAATAAGTTGTTTTAAAATCTAATATTTCTTATTCAGTTTTTCATTTTAATTCTTTTTCTATTCTTCGGCAGTAACAACTCTTAACTAAGACATTCAACTCTTCACTGAAATATTTAATATTTGAGAGGATTTTGCGTGTGGAATATCACAGCTGAATACTTTCATAAATCAATTCTGTTTTTCATAAAAATCGCATTCTCGCCTGGAGGATGAAATTGTTATGTTATTATCTGGAATGGAATTTGTATTCTTCGGCTACATTTCGGAAATTGGAACGGGTTACACATATAAATGTAGCTTGCATTATTGTCATGTACGAGTGTGAGCACTATATTGTCAAAGTGTGTAACACCATATCGTAACTCAAAAACGGGAGGCCCTCATCGAGGTAAGCTTCATCTCCCTCGGGGTGTGCGGGTGAAAGTACTCATCTCTCTCTCTCTCTCTCTCTCTCTCTCTCTCTCAATGCATGCGTGATTATTCTCTCTGCCGTAAGGTTTGTGCCCGCTGTAGGCGCCTTCAATCCTTTCCCCTACGGAACATTATTTTGTTAAAACTTTTTTGCTTTATCATTCGCTCTCTCCGTCACATATTCTCACTCCAGGCGAGAGAGGGCATTAGCGTCGCGTGACGATCTGAGTGGCAAAACTGGCAAAGTTTTACCCGTCAATGTCTCTCTAACCTTTCCCCCCTCCCCCCAAACTGTGGGGGGGCCGTTTTTCCGCTATCCTGCGTGTAGCAGTGATCTCTATTCTCTATGGGGCGAAAGAAGATTGAGTTATCTGTGATCCTACGCTATGGTTCATAGAAAAAGTTCCGGCTGTTTAACGGATGGCAAAGTTGCCAATCCGGAAATGAGACTCCGCCTCGTTTTAGAAGGGGTGGCGGTATAATGATACGTCTTTATAACTAACGTCACTGGGAGGGGCGTGTCTATCAGGATTCTGTCGCTGTCGCGTCGTGTTCTGCCCCCTCTCTTTTTCCATTTTCTTTTTCTTTTTTTCCGTTCATGGAATTATCCGTGATTGTTTTCCATTGAAATAAATTTTGATTAATCATAAAGCTTTGTTGGCTTCGGTTTGAAAATCAAGAGAATAAAGGCTTTCCATTTTAAGATTGTTTACAAGGAGTACAATAACCTTTTGAAATTGTACAGGTATTTTCAGCAGTAATGGAGGAACGTGTTAACAAGCAATTAAATATTCATTTTTATTTATACCAAATTAATTCGTTGAATTACATGCTCTATTTCTACACAATTAAACGAATATTTTGTGAGATACGAAAATATACTTGAACGTCGTTTGTCTTCCTTTCCTTCCTCCACTTTTCCCTACTTTACCTCCCCCACCCCAACCCCTCATTGTGCTCGGTAGGGGGTTGGGGGGCGCGGGCTGATATTGGGGAAACCCAAGAAAGCAAGCAATCAAAAGAAAAATGGCGAGGAACGAGTTTTACTGATATCTGCGTTAAGCATCTCTAGAATTTAATATGGGATTCCATTTGCACATTGCCAATAAAATCAGCTCTCCGGCATAAGTGGCGATTGTTGATTCGTAATAACGCGGCAGAGGAAAAGTTTATTCTCCTCTTCAGCTCCGGGGCGAGATTTAATAAGCACACACATTTTCGTCGTGTTTCCCCCGATAGCACGAAGACTCCGTGAAGGAGAGAAAGAGAGCAAAAAAAAAAAAAGTGTTTCACAGCCTTTCATTTACCTAATTGTAACGCCTCCGAAAGGAGAGAGAGAGAGAGAGAGAGAGAGAGAGAGAGAGAGAGAAAGTATGGTTTCACAGTCATTTCTTTTGCTATATTGTAAAACTGCACAAAAGAGATTCAAGACATTTACCTTTAATCTTTTCAAAGAAAATATGCGTAATCCAAGCATCTCTCATTTGTGCTCGTCTGTCCGATTATAATCCTCTCTCTCTCTCTCTCTCTCTCTCTCTCTCTCTCTCTCTCTCTCTCTCTCTCTCTCTCTCTCTCTCGATGCGCGTTTTCGTGATGTCCTCTTGTTATCCATTTGCTCTATTATATGAAGTTACTTTGCTTTGCGAATTACGGCGCCTTTCATCTTTCTCGAGTAGCGAGGGTTTGTGGGGGCTGGGGGTGGGAGGAAGGAGGGGGTTAGCCCCCCCTCAGAGACTTTCCTCTTCCTTGCAACGAGCGATATTTTCTCTTGCAAGTTTACAATGTCAACAGACGCTTATTCAGTATAAATATGAGTCCTTACTTTTCACTAAAGTCTCTCTCTCTCTCTCTCTCTCTCTCTCTCTCTCTCTCTCTCTCTCTCTCTCTCTCTCTCTCTCTCTCTCTCATGGTCGCGTTTTTCCGTTCTTGCTGTAAAGTTTGATTTAGCAACAAACTTAAAGTTTTTTCTTTCTCGAGATGAAACTAATGAGCAGTCAGGCCTGGCCAAAAATATTTTAAGAGTGTGGTATTATTATTATTATTATTATTATTATTATTATTATTATTATTATTATTATTATTATTATTATTATTATTATTATTATTATTATTAACAGATGTTCATATGGAACAGAGTAAAATCATTTAAATTTTATACGAATGATCCACAAAATATAATGCTGACAAGTAAGAAGAAGAAAGCATTGAATAAACATAATTAATAGCAAATAGAAAAGCTTATATATATTTTCTAAATGGCAAATTAATAAAGAAATTAGTAAGTTAAACCTGAAAAAACAATAAGCAAAGAAGGGAAATTTACCTTCAAGGAGAAGGAATTACTTACCAGTGCAACGTTTAAGAACAGTGGATAATGCTAATTAATATTGCACCCTAAACAACTTTGTGCCACAATCAGTCATAAACATTGCTTTCAGGAAAGCAAAGGTTATTTAAAACCAGGAACGCCGGGCACACTTATCTACCTATTTGGCAGACCAGTGCTTACCATCATAAGTATGTATACTGGCCATGGCTGTATTAATGTTTCATTTCGACATGAAACAAGAGCAGATTTGGTCTGTTTTATGAATGAAGGGAAATGATATGTATTGATTTTTATTGTGGTCCAGAGAAGCCTTTTAGATCCGCCATTGTTGTGATAATTTGAAACGTACAATTTTCCTAATTGAATTTTGTTTAAAGAAAAACATTAATTTCATGATCTAGACTATGTTATTTGTGTGCATCTTTGAGTTATCAAAAAATGTCAGATTCTCCTGTTAAGGTTATAGTGTTCACGGAGAACACTGACCTCTTCAAGTATTACTTACGGCATTGTAATATCGATAATAGCGATTTTCCTCGCAGCTATATGAGAGAGAGAGAGAGAGAGAGAGAGAGAGAGAGAGAGAGAGAGAGAGAGAGTCATCTATGGGCAGATGAAATTGTCTTTGCCTAAAGGTAAAATCATCATCTCTGACAGATTACCTGATGTCGTTTTTGTCGGTAGCTTCACAGTCGCTGCATTCAGGAAATCGGCTCATCACTCTCTCTCTCTCTCTCTCTCTCTCTCTCTCTCTCTCTCTCTCTCTCTCTCTTGTCGCCGCAGACGACGACGCTAGCTTCAGAAGATGTCGAAGCATCTCTGGAGGTTATGACGGATCGACTGGGAGGGGTGTCGAATCTGCTAGGTCGGATGTAGAGTTACTGGATTGTGACCTGCTGTGTGGCATGTTGAATTATATTAAACGATGTCGAATTAAGTTCGTTTGATGTCGAGCTGCTGTCAAGGACCTACTTTTAAATGGAGTTGATGTCGATTTCCAATCGACTGAACTATGAAGCCTACCAAAGTAGCAGTAGTGACGTCGAAACAACTGAAGCTTATGTTAGATATGTTTACAACGGTGTTCAACCAGCTAAAAGAGATTTCCACTAAACAGGAATTATGTCGAACAAGAAACTTCGGAAACCACACATCTTGGTTGTGCTGATGTAGGCATCAGGCGTCATCGAGAGAGAGAGAGAGAGAGAGAGAGAGAGAAGAGAGAGAGAGAGAGAGAGAGAGAGAGAGAGAGAGCCAACAAACGGTCCTTGGTCCAGCATCCTAAAAAGTTACGTCCTTATCTCTACTAAAATCTTATCACTTGTTGCCAATCACCTTATGGGTTAATTTTCAAGTCCACGCACTTCACGTTTTTGCTAACAAACGGAGAAGCGAACAGACAAACGAACAAAAAAAATTACAATCTCAGAAATGTCTAATTGATTTAAAGCGATGACGATTCTGCTGAATGTGATGTCCACCCGAGCTGGGGATGATGTTTAAGGACCTAAAATTTATATCTATAACTTCAAGTGATTTCGCGTAAGCTGCAAAAGCTGTTGAATTTAACGATAAATTATGTCGATTCAGTTGGGGAATGTCGAATCGGTGGCGGGAGTAATATTACGCAGCCTGGAGATTACAGTAGAAAAATGGGCGATGTCGAATTAGCTAAAAGTGATGTCGAATCCAGTAAAGCAAGATGTTACCTATTCAGCTGTAAATTATGTTGACTTACATATGACGATTCATGCAAATAAAAGTGTTTAGTCAACAAGAAATTATGCCGAATAAGTTGAGAGTAATGCAGTTTCAGGCACAGAAATTGTCGAATCGCCTAGGAGTGGTAGGCTGTTAGAAATGGAGTAGAACCTGCGATCAAATTTACTGGAAAGGTTTTTTGAATGAAATGATATTCAGTTTATCATAAAAGAAGCCTACCAACTAAGAGCGAAATGAAATCAGGCCAAAATATTGTGGATTTAAGAAGAAAAATAGGGAAATTTTTTCATAGTATCGCTCCAAATAACCGACATACTAATCTGATTTGATACGGCATGAAAAGGTTTCAGCTATATATTTTTATCTGCAAATATTCGTTTTTTTAGCTTCATTATATTTTTACTCAAAGACTCATGAAATTCAATAGTTTGTTATTGCAGTTTTATGAATTGGCCCTAAAAATATCCTGCCCTGGTCTAATTGAATTTTGAGTTATGTTTTTGATATGAAGGTTTGATTTTATATTTTGGTGGTAATGAAATAAAATTTTTGTTAGCAGTTTACCTTCAAAATAATCGATGAAGGGCTTGACATTGTTAAATTCTAAAGATTTTTATTTCTTCCTCTTCGTGTTCTCCTTCTTAAGTGGTACTAAGTATTTTAGCGTTGTAGAAAATGACTTTTAAAATTCAGTAAGTGAACTTCAAAACAGGTTTATTTGCCTTTATAAAATTCAGTCATAAAATCTTGTAAAACACTTTTGAAGGATTTTATTTCTCCTTCTTCCAGCTTGTCTCATGATGCATCTCGACTCCTGCAAGTTCAAATTTACCTAGGAGGAGAGGAGCCCTGTGGCGGGGGGAAGGGGGCCAATAAAAATTCATCCTGATTTCAATAAATAGAAGGAAAATGTTTGCTCTCTTCCTTTGGGTTTCGAATACGCGAGCATCTCACCTTCAAAGGAATTATGGATATCACGTATGAGGGTTATTGTGAGAGAGGCCGTGTTTGCTCGTAAATGTTAGCGCTCGTGCAATGTAAAACAAGAAAATGCGTTTCGGAGAGTTTTTTTTTTTCCCCTGCTTCGGCTGCTTCGATCGTCATAAGTTGGGAGGAGGGGCCTCGAAGAAGGAACCAGGAACCACCTGGAGGAGATTTTAGGTGGAATTGGTTGGTGGGGAAGGAGGGAAGGAGGGGCGGAGATTTCGAGGTAGGGCGAGGGAACAAAGTCGCGGTGCTTCTTTTCTTGGCCCACTTTGCGTCTCATCTTGATATTATTTTGTGTTGTGTCTAATATAAAGCAAAATTTTCATCGACTTAATTTTTCGTGTTTAACTAACGTGACCGGGTCTGTGCTTATCGAGATTTTCCTTTAAATGGGCCGTATAAAAGTGGTTTCGTAGAGCTGTCTTAAATGGTTATACTCGTATGGTGAAAAATAGTGATTTGCTAAAAGAAAAAAAAAGGCCAAAATGACTACTGTTATTTAGCTTAAAACAAAGATTTTTATGCTTTGATGTTAAAAGTAATCACTGGAAAAAATAATAGTGATACGCAAGTTTATTGCGCCATGCAAAACTTCGATAAGTTTCTGTTTTTCAAGGATATTTAGTTCAATAGTATATATTTTAAACACTGCTAAACAAAGATTATCACCATCATTTTCGACGTTGTGGATGGATACGTATGCAAAATTTTCAGACTACACGCACACACACACACACACACACACACACACACACACACACACACACACACACATATATATATATATATATATATATATATATATATATATATATATATATATATATATATATATAAATATATATACACACACACACAAACACACTCGTATATATATCCTTTAACCTTATCATATGGTGTGCTAGAGAAAAATCAAGACAGTTTCAACCTTAGCTCATCAGCAGCTCATAAACCCTCTAGCCATTCTGCTCCATTTCCCGTTATCTTTCACACTTGCTCTTCATGAATATGAATGCCTGTCCTTTGCATTACCTCTTTTATCCTATTTTTTCCAGCCTTTTCTAGTTCTTTATTTCCTTCTTAGTGTTGCTGAATAATAAGCTCTTTCCACCAACTTATCGTTGTCCTGCGTTTCTATATGACCGAACAGTCTCAAAATACTCTTATCCATTCTTACACCTACGCTGCCCTATTACCATTTCTTAAGCGCATCTCCCTTTATTTCTCTCTGTTAAATCTTCCTGCGCCGCATATACTTCACAAGCTTTATTTCTCAGCAGCTTGAGCTGTGAACGGACTTAGATGGACTTCGTTCCCCAGATTAAGGCTTCCAAAAAATACTGGAGGCAGAGAATTCGATATTCTGGAAATGAAGCCTTGAAAAGTAAGATAGAAGAGATTAAATGTAAAACGTGTAACTTTGATTTTGTACAGTGTCGGCGGATGTACTGTTTGTGTATATACGTGTATATAAAGCTGATTTCCAGAAGTTAAAACATTATACGTAAGTTAAAGGAGTATATGGACCCGAAGGACTAGAGGTGCTTTGAATACATACATTTTCTGTGTACTTGATGGGTTAAATCAAAGTACAGTGTGTCGATATGCACTTTTTTTTTTTTTTTTGCTAACTTCGTTTGTGGCGAGGCACTCTCTCTGTGCTTTTGACTACTTGTGTATGTATGATTATTTATATATACATATATGTGTGTATTTTGAAATGTGTATGTGTAAAGCAGCCCTACACCTTTCCATTTTTACTTGTTTTCCCATAATTTATGCTTAATGAAACGAACAAGAAATCAAGCTCGAATGGTTTTGTGTCCATTCACTGAATATCACTTGTGAAGCAATTGTGATGACAAAAGCTTTTAGTTTGTTATTAATGACATCCCTACTGGTCTTCGTAGCTGTTCGAAATGACCTCTTATGTGCAAGCGTTGCGCAGGTAGGGTAGACTTCATTCATTCATTCATCTGTTCCTTCATTTCCCAAGTATTTGATTCTTTCAATTCACCCTTCACTAATACCTTTCTTCCTCTAATCCGTCATCTTGTTCCCGTCCCTTATCCTCCTCGGATCTTTTGTTATTTCGCAAAGGGGTTCCTTGATGAAAGTTCCCTTTGAGTTTGAAAGGAAATGATAAACGTATTTTGCGATAAGTATATTTGCCTTACGTCCAGATCCTGATATGTTATTAATTGATATTCGTAGTCAATGTGTGTTTATAATTACTCGATGGAAGACCCGTTTCTCTATTCTTATTGAACTTTGCAGCGTTAATGATGAGAGACCCATTGGAAGATAAGATTGGCCATTTTTAATTACGTGTTCCTTCATGTTTAAATCAAGATTTTGTTGAGGTGTAGCATTGCTGTTATGCCATGTTTTATGTGTCTGTTTGCGGGTTTGTATGTGTGTGTTTCTTGTCATATATTCAATCTATTTTGGTCTTGTCAATATTTTGAATGCTGTCTTGTGAAGGCTTTTGAGAATGTGATTGAACACTTTAAATGATTAACCTTGATTAATCCATGACAGGTCTTGAACAAAAGAGGAGCAATAGTATCCTTAGAACAGAAGATATTAACCTTGATGAATCCATGATAGGTCATGAACAAAATAAGAACAACAGTATCCTTGGAACAGAAGATATTATAAACAGACTATCGAGAAATGAACCAAAAGCAGGAGAGGCTAAAGCTGAAATCCATAAGGATTACAGGGAGCGCCATAGAATATTTAGTGAAGGTTCAGGGGCCAGTGATTGATCCACGGCCTCTTTTGGGAATTCTCCCTCTCGCTCTCTCCATCCCTCACCTGAGAAATTCTCTCAAGAAAGAACGTATTCCTCTGCGGATGCTGATGTAATATGTAACATCATTTTCAGATTTCCCGTCTTTTGTTTTATTTTATCTCTCGGTCATTTCTTCTCTCTAGAATGACATCTTGAAGGTCACTGAGTATTCGTGGAATGATGTTTTATCTATTATATGTTTTATGATTTATTTTATATTCTTAGTTCATTCTGAACTATAAAGTATTAACTTATTTTACCATCTCCAAGAATGACTCCGAGTTATTAAGTTTGTTATGTATATATATATAAATATACAGACATGCATAGATATAAAGTAATGGTGCTGTACAGATTTGTACTCGATATTTAATTAGTGACTTTCCTCTGGATTACTTTGTAACATATTAAATTTCTGAGTTCTATCCTTATTTTACCATATTTACGCACGAGACACAGAATTATATGACAACTTTACCATGTTTGAATAACATTTTTTTGTTCTAAGACTACAAAAGATATAGTGGTAATAAATCCTTCAAGTTGTTTAAATACAATTTTTCTCTTGTTTTCTGAATAAGAGACTGCAAGACAAAAGTTTGTAGAATTTATTTTGTTGTCCATAATTTATTATACAGTTGTTACAATGATTTATGGAGCAAAAGGATTAGAATCACAAGCATTGTCAAGTAAGCAATTATTTTAATTTCAAGAGTTTTATTCAGATATGTGAAAGGTTATGAAGTTAAAATCATAATGCTGTTTATGGTCAGAGGTTTTCCAAACAAGTAAGTGATTATGAATTTAAAATCATTATGACAAAGTTTATATGTTATCAGTTTGTCGGTAAACAAGACTAAATGCAGTCATTTTCCTTTAGGCGCGGTGGTGTCATTTCATGAAATGTTAATGTTTGCTTGTTTTTTGTTTTTGTTTTTCCATAATACTATATTCAATGAATATTGCAGAAACAACTGTAATGCATTTTTGCTAGTATTATGATTCTTTGGTCTCGAACTGAATATAGAATTTAGGCCAAAGGCCAAGCACTGGGACCTATGAGGTCATTCAGTGCTGAAACGTAAATTGACAGTAAAAGGTTTGAAAGGTGTAAGAGGAGGAAAACCTCGCAGTTGCACTATGAATCAGTCGTTAGGAGGGGATGGAAAGTAAGATGGAAGAAAGAGAATATGAAAAGAGGTACAGTAAACAGAACGAAACGGGTTGCAGCTAGGGGCCGAAGGCACGCTGCAAAGAACCTTAGGTAATGCTTGCAGTGCACCGCGTGATGTGCACTGAAGTGTTTCCTTACAGTCAAATACATCCCCGTTCACTGGTTATCAGTCGACTGACATTGTCGCTGGTGGAGTATAAATGAAAAGAAAATGAATGGATAGAGATAGGAAAAAAATAAACGCTAGTGATTAGTGTTCAAATGCATATGGGAACCATATCTTGAGAAATATACCTCGATGAGGTCTAAACTTCACTCAAACGAAGTAAAATCATTCATCATATATTTCACATACGCTCTCTCTCTCTCTCTCTCTCTCTCTCTCTCTCTCTCTTTCTTTCTCTCTCTCTCTCTCTCTCTCTCTCTCTCTCTCTCTCTAGAATTTATAAACCGCTTCGAGTCCGAGAAATCGAGCTAAAGATAATTACTACGGAATATGTGGCTTAGTCAGATCTTCCTTTGAATCTCGTGACAGTCTTTGTTTTCATGAATGTCGTCACCAAACCGTTTCGGTGCAAAGCTTTGGGGTTTTTGGTGCGGAATGTTCGTTGTAGCCGTTGAGGAGAAATAATATCACTTCTAACTTGGATACGAGAATGTAAGTTTATGTTGTCTGTGTACGGTAGGGAATGTTTGTTAAACGTCCATGTCAGTTGCTGAGGAAAGCGAAATCCTTCCCAGTTTTACACACACACACACACACACACACACACACACATATATATATATATATATATATATATATATATATTACACCATATATATATATATATATATATATATATTTACACACACATACATATATATGTAGTATGTATGTATGATGTGTGCAATAAATACAGTAGAGAGAGAGAGAAGAAGAGAGAGAAAACATGAAAACAAGTGTATATATACATGTATATATGTGTACACACATACACAAATATATATATATATATATATATATATATATGTATATATATATATATATATATATACACATATATACATGTATACATACTACATACTAGCTGGCCAACCTGGTGCTGCTGGGAAAACTCTGAATAACAACTGATAAACTCTCTCTCTCTCTCTCTCTCTCTCTCTCTCTCTCTCTCTCTCTCTCCTTTTCTCTGTTAAGATAGTTGCTTCAGTTACATTGCCCAACATTTTTGACATTTTATACTTCACCCCTTCTCACCCCCATTCCTATTGGGGCTGGACTTACACTTAAAGGGCATCGGTTGTGTGTTGACTGCTCATCTCAGCGACATTGAAAACTATACGGATTAGACACTAATATCTGTAATTTTGTACATTTTATTTTTCACCCTTTCTCACCCCCACCTTCCTATTGGGGCTGAACTTGGACTTAAAGGGCATCAGGAGTGTCACTATTCATCTCAGCAACCTCGAAAACTATGGATTTGGCACTATCTGTCGTTTTCGGTTATTTTTACAAGTCATTCCATCCCACTCCCTTCCCCCTTTGGTGCCAGTGATGCCTTACCCCCACGGTATTCTTTTTCAGATACTAAGTCATATGTATACCGAAACGAGGTATGATAAACCTGTAGAGTTTATTCAGTTACTAATTCTATGGGCAGAACCAGCTCTGTTCCAGGGAAGCCTTTC
>NC_089752.1:53639174-53651674 GCF_040412425.1 Macrobrachium rosenbergii | reverse complement strand
TCTTATTTAAATTTGTTCTACCTTTTGTTTATTTATATAAGATTTGTGCTTCTTTGAACCATGGCAGATAACCTTTTGTTTTCATGCTCCATATTATACAAGTTATTACTTTTTAAACAATATGTATTAAATGGGAGAGAGATGGAAAATAAGAATTAATAGTAACACCCACAGAAATTTGGTAGTTATTAAATAGTTCCAATGGTTTTCACGTATACTTTTTATAATTGTAAATACTTAATAACTAATGTTTAATCGGGTCTCTATGTGTGAAGTTTTTCAGATGAAAAGGAAATGCTGATTATAGTCTCTTAAAAGTACAGTAAATCCATGTATAAAATGGCAATACAGAAGCATCACACTTTACCTGTGCGAAGGTTAGTAAATGAAACGTGGGTTTCTATGTCCGTAGAGTTATGGTATCTTCGTGTCTGTACCGGTAGTAACACTGTTGATCCTTTGTGTCTGTGCTGGTAGAAATAGATCCTTTATTGTAGTTTTCTATGTCAATGTAAATCTTCTCCTTCCCCCTCCCCAGGCTCTCTCTCTCTCTCTCTCTCTCTCTCTCTCTCTCTCTCTCTCTCTCTCTCTCTCTCTCTCTCTCATTCTTTCTTTGCGTCATTAGCTTAGGGAGGCAAATCTTGAAGATCCCCACCATGAACTCCTCCTCCTTCCGGACTTGATATCTTCCCCTCGTAGGTTCTCATTTCCACCCCACCCCTCTCCCTCATTGCTTCTCCCCCTTCATTTACCCCTGAGCCATTCCCCTACTTCCCATTTTCGTTTCCTCTCTTCTTCTTCGTCTTCTCTTTCTTCCCTTCTTTGTCGGCGTAGCCATGAGTCAACCTTCTTCCCATTCGCCTAACCAGGAACTCGTCGTCACTGTTCGCGTTCCAAGCCATCTTTTCTCCCTGGCTCTTCCTTTTATTCGTTCGCTCTCTTTTCTTTTGGGTTATCTATGGTTAGTCGCTTCTCTGGTTATCCAGGTTCAAATTTTCCTAGGCATTTTTCACTCTCCACCAAGTCATGATTTTCATACGACTGAAAATATTATGTTGGTTGTATTCCTCTATTTTGGAAATAATTGTAATTATCTGTAAATAACTCGTTTTCCAATCCCATTTCTTAAATTCAGTATTTTATATTTCCATTTTTATGGCTTCGTTTAAGGGTTGAGCTTCTTTTCATTATTATTGCCTTTTACAAATCTGTTCATTCTTACTATTTCGCAGTATTGTATTTCTTTATTAATCTCTCAAAGCATGGAATTTAAGGTTCACTTTTCAGTGTGGCGGGTAATCTGTAGGTGTGATATAATGGCAACCGTTACGCATGGTATCCGTTAAGAAAAATTTGTTTATGCAAATTAACGACTTTCTTGCATTGTCTGTTTGCAAGGGCATTTGCATACATTTTTCTGAAAGAAACGGCTTGAAACGAAAGCAACGACAACAGCAGCAGCGAGAATGATACTGTAGCTGATTTGCATAACAGGACTATTAAACCATTTGACCCCATTTGCGACTTAATCTGAATCATTACCAGAGAAATAGATGTTTTGATTTTATTATTATTTCCATAAGTGATGATAACAGAGATACAAAAATGACGACGATGATGATGATGATGATGATCGTCTTTTGTGATCATCTTACAGTTCGTCGTTCCTAAATAATTTAGTGTAGTTGTACATCTGGCTTATCAAGAGCTATGGTCTTAAGGACCTGAAATTCGTTTCAGTTATAGATAATTTTTATATAGCAAAGAAAATAATGACAACTGTCCCTTAGTTTTCATTGTATGTAATCATGCTCCATTAATACTATCACCTTCCGTTCATACGATTGTGAAAGTCAGAAACTGGCAGTGAATGTATTTTTTTAGAAATCTGGTTCTAAATAGACATCTTTGCTAAAACAATTGTGGATATATATATATATATATATATATATATATATATATATATATATATATATATATATATATATATATATATATATATATATATATATATATATATTATATATATTATTTAATTGTTTGAAAATGGCTCGAATAAGTAATCATCGCGAAAGAATTGTTTCACTCTTCGAGAATTTTCTGAGATATCATGACGTTCTTGGGAGGAAGGGAAAACAAGATTTCTGCCGTTATATGTATAGATTTTTTTCCCCGCAAACCTCGCCTCTGAAGAAACGTGAGGGCTTCTGGCGAAATATTCAAATCTCTGGTGAAAGCGCAGATGTTCAAGCAAAACATAAAAGGTCATAAGATTCTTCATAGTGGAGGACTTTAGGGAGGGACCTTACCATCGCCAGAAAAACCATCGACCGTATATTTAGGTCACGTCGGGTTGCTTTTTTCGGAATGGGCCGTTTATTTCTGGTCGCGTAACTTTCTTGTAAAGCCACCCATATATTAATTTTCTGCTTTGATTCCAATCTCTCTCTCTCTCTCTCTCTCTCTCTCTCTCTCTCTCTCTCTCTCTCTCTCTCTCTCTCATACATGGAACACTTGGACAATTACTTCAGTCATTCTTGTTTTAGCCTTTAGTTACGCTGAGGTATTGTTATGATGTCTTATCAATCTTCTTGAATTATGAATCTTCAGCTGGCTTTGGAAAAAGAAGCCGATGATATTTAATACAGTCATATATATATAGATTGTCTTCTATGAATTAAGAAAAGAAGACAAAGATTTTCTTGGGAATGTACATCGTTTTCCATTGGTCAGCGTCTCGGCCGAAATATGTGTCGAAATATATCTTTCATTTTTCTAACGTAAATGACCATAGTTGTTGAGTCGCCAGTGTTCAGAATAGTTCGACAAGGGCGTTTGCAAAATGTAAAACGTTCACCTTTAATTACCACTGTCATTCTCTGAGGTTCACGCTGCTAATATTGCCAACCTGTTTTTGAAAGACTTTTGAATAAGATTGTAATGTTGTACATTTAAAGCGTTTTGAATCCCCACAAGTCCTTTTCGTCGAACAAGCCTTGTGATTGATTCACCTACCAGCTCAGGAATGCCAACTTTCTTTAGCACAGTGTCTTTGGATTCCCATCACCCCGACTTCTTTCTTCCCCCTTTTTTTTTAAGTCCTTTGTTAAGCATTGGGGTGAAAACTCGTAAACAGCCTGTGGGGTTTATCCTAGCCATTGACTACATTGTGACCGGAAACTACCAACCTCTCTCTCTCTCTCTCTCTCTCTCTCTCTCTCTCTCTCTCTCTCTCTCTCTCTCTCTCTGCAGACTCCCCTAGTCATCAGGAGCCAAGATAACAAATCGATATGATTTTATTTTTCTAGTTGAGTATTGTTATATATATATATATATATATATATATATATATATATATATATATATATGTGTGTGTGTGTGTGTGTGTGTGTGTGTGTGTGTGTGTGTGTGTGTGTATAGACATATTTGTTTACTTTCAGTTTCTTTTACTTACACATACACCTTTCTTGGTGGCTTGGAGGTCTTAGTCACTGTACTTTTGTTGTTTCCCTTCCTGGCGACAGTTCAGTGTCACTGGCGACGAACCGCTTATCATTGATAATTCCCTTTGGGTGTAAGTTATCCAGAGTGAACTGGATATTAAAACAAAATTTGTGTCTTAATATATGTTGATATATACAGTATATATATATATATATATATATATATATATATATATATATATATATATATATATATATATATATATACAGAAGAGAGAGAGAGAGAGAGAGAGAGAGAGAAGAGAGAGAGAGAGAGAGAGAGAATGTCAGTAATGACTATTATATTGATTCCAGTCTAATAGCTCACAATAAATATCCTATTCTTCATAATAAAACTATATACAGAGGATGCAGCTTTTTTTTATAGTTTCAATTTTCTGTTGTTACTTTCGTCGTGATTTATGCTATATCAAAAGTGAGACGGTTATTTAGAGATGAACCTCGTGATTACAGGTTTTATATCTTCTTTGCGCGCGCGCGCGAGAGAGAGAGAGAGAGCGAGAGAGAGACTCCAAACATTTCATTTTCCTCATACAAGCAATGAACAGATTTCCTCAAGTGTATTAGGGTAATTGCTCATTAAATGAGAAAATTGGAGAGAAAATATTCCCTTAAGGTCGGCGGGCATCTTAATCACAGATAATTTATTTTTGGTAGAATTAACTTCCTAAGGAATCCACCAAAGGAGAAAATCTTACCTCCCTACTTCTTTAGCTTCCAGATCTCCATGAGAAACGAGCGATTATGGATCTTATATACAGACTGCTCAGGGTCGACTTGGAGGAGCATGAAGCGGGGCTCAGGAGCGTTTACAAGATGGAGCATTTTTGTCTTCATTCGTTTCTCGGCGTTCCTTTGTTGTGGCATGGGATGAATCGTCGTGAGTTTACGCCCAGCTGACTCGTAATCCACGATGTTAAAAACATATTTTACGTGTGTACAGCCCTAAGCAATTCCGTATAGGAAAGAATTCTTCCATTAGAAATATAGGAAGCAGCCAATGTTCTATTAAACCGCCTCATTGAACGATGTTATTAAGTGTTGCATTCAAATTCTGGGAATAAATATTCTCCTCTCTCTCTCTCTCTCTCTCTCTCTCTCTCTCTCTCTCTCTCTCTCTCTCTCTCTCTCTCTCACATAAAATCCCAATTTTTGTCTGTCCGACGAGGTATTTCTAACGCGCGGTTAATGGCTTCCACTCCCCTGGACAATTCTGAAATATTCTTTGACAAATTTAACGCTGAGTAATTCTTTGGATTGTTTATTAGATGCCTTAAACTGAGCGTGAGGCCGGGTCAGGATAAAGGGGGAGGGGTGGGGATGGGTAATGGCCGGAAGCCAAAGGAAATCGGGACGGGAGGCCTCCATAGATTTGCTTTGTATTAAAAGGACAAAATTCTTGTGCGAAGTAAAGAAACTGAATGAAGAAATTGGTATGTGTAGTACAGAAGAATTATTAAATAAGAGTCTTGTATAATAAAAAAAAAACTAGAGAAAAATTCATGTGAAATGAAAGACAAGAGAAAATAAGAGAATAATCATATATCAAGTAAAAGAAAGAAAACTTTATTTGAAGTCAAACAAACAGAAAATTAAACCATATATCATGCCTATTAACCGAAGACATTTCTCTTATTTACGCTAATATTTAACGCAGTACACTTTGGAATGCGCGTGTGCACGTCTCTACCTAACACAATTACCGAAAACATTTTCCTACTGACTGAACTTTGGGAGGAAGGGTGGGGGGAGGAGGGGCGGGGAGAGGAGTTGGGAAGGGGTTCATGACACTATACTCACGATTAACACGACCAGAATCATATACTCAACAACACCGCGTGTGATGAGGCTTATTGTTATTATCCCCGGTGGAATTAAGTGTCCCAGGGTTAGTACCCCGTAATACCCTGAATATTTACAGAAAAGTAAATGATCTAGTTCGAAAACACACAGTGAGTTGGTAATCGATTATCTGCTATCCATTAGGGGCTGGCAACGACCAGGGCTTATCCTTTGTACAACGAAAGCACATTAGCAATATTTGTATGGATATCCGACTGCTCTCTCTCTCTCTCTCTCTCTCTCTCTCTCTCTCTCTCTCTCTCTCTCTCTCTCTCTCTCTCTCTCTCTCGTATTCCCTCAGGGGACTATAGGCTAATGGCAAACACATGCAGGATGTAGCCAGCGATGACACTCGATATTAGACTAACATCGTTAAGCAGTTTGTGTCGGTAATGCCGGTGCATTTTATGAAAAATAGAGACCTACGAGGAAGTCTGTTATTTGTGAGTGAGTGTGTGTGTGTGTGTGTGTGTGTGTGTGTGTGTGTGTGTGCGCGCGTGTGCATATGCGTGCGCATTTGGGAAAGTAGAGCGAAATCTGTGTAAAGAGATAAGATGTGATATTGAAAGTTGCTGAAGTTCAAGCCAATACTTTTGTTCAGATTATTGCACATGTATGTGCATGTGTTTGTGTATAAAAAAGGTAAGATCTCATGTAAACTGTCCTTTAAATTGTCATATAAAATATATGAATAACTTACTTGTTTTCACGCTAACATTGCAAATGCCACCGCGAAAACCAAGGTCCAGTATTTACAATACTTAATAGTCATGTATGTTTACTGAAATTTTCTGAAAGGTTCATCCAAGATTTAGCAGTCAATGTATAAGAATTTTCCCAGTGCCAATCCCGGCTCGGAGAAACGGCCTAATACATATAGTATATATATATATATATATATATATATATATATATATATATATATATATATATATATATATATATATATATATATATATATATAATTATAATCCACTCAAGTGTGGGATTGCAATGAATTTAATTAGTCGTTCAAACTTATCTTTTATAATCAGTATATGATATTAGGATCTAAATTTTAACTAAAGAACTACGTTATTGTTGGAATTTAATATGTTGAAATCGTTCAAGGATTAAAACGATAAAACTGATTAAAATTCGAGATTTTTGTAATGATTATAGATCAAATCGCTGTAAGTGACATTATAGATATTCCAGTACATACATGCATCCATACATACAAATGCATAGCAATTTTTTAATCATTTTTCACTAGAATGTATCTAGTTTGAAATTTTTGTAAAGATTTGCCTTTTTTTTTTATACTTTTGATGATGAGAAAATGAAAAGGCTTCTCTATGGAGGACATACACTAGTTTTCCTCATGTAATTTGTAGGTAATCGCTTTCTTATCAAGATATGATTGATGATGATTGTTCGTCCTCATCTCTTTGTGATAGAATGTGGATGAAGAAGGTGAAGACTATACGAACCAAATCTGGAAGAGCCACACCTGGAAGACATACAAACCCACACACACACACAAACATACACATAAAGTTATTTATATATATATATATTATATATATATATATATATATATATATATATATATATATTATACATAGATAGAGAGATAAATAGATAAAAACATAAGCATATACATATATACACATATTCATATATGTATATATATGGTGTAAGTGTTTTTGTGGTTATAACGGTTGTCACGTTTCGAGGTATAGTTGGCCAGTCGTTCTGATACTCAAGTTGAGGATGCAAGCTTGTCAAAGTGCAACCATGTTCTCTACAGAATAAAAAAAATGGTATTGAAGAAGAACGGCAAAGTAAAAATGAAAGCAACATGCACCGGATCAATTGCCCCGTGAGAACTTGCGTGGAGCAATCTTGCAGAAGCAGCTTGAAATACAACCAGAGGGTCTTCAACCGCTGGAATATTTACCCCGTTTTTCAGTCCGAGATTGAAATGGAGTATCGACGACAGTTCTTTTTCTGTTCATTTTTTTCGTGCTTTTTTTTCGAAACAGACTTTGATGACAAGAGTACAAGAGAAGTTTCTTGATCGAAGAAATCTACGTTATTTAATGAAAAGAATTTAGGCAAAAACCATTAATCACAAGCATACACACATTATATATATATGTATGTGTGTGTATGCGTGCGTGTGTGTGTATGTATGCATATACACACACACACACACACACACACACACACACATATATATATATATATATATATATATATATATATATATATATATATATATATATACATATTGTCACGAAGTGATCAAGTATTGTTATTACACAAATAATAAACCCAAAAAGTTACCTCACTTCAGCCAGACACTTGAAACCTCATAACAAAAATATTAAGACTGAATACTCTAAAGGTACAGTACTCACTTAAAATTTGCTTAACACTTGAAAATTCAATCTAAATTTATCAAGACATGGGTGAGGTAACAACTGATAAGCTATAAACAGACTAGGGGGAAAAAGGGCATCACTCAAACAAATACTATAATTGTTTCCCTGGTTCTGTTTCACCTGGTGGTCAAAATGAAACACTGTGCTTCCTAAAACTTGAAACAGACAAATTTATTCCTAAGTTCAAAAGTTATAGCAGAGTTCACAATCTTAAAAAAGATTCACTATTACTTGACAACAGTGTAAGATTTACGTATTTCTTAACCAAAATTAAGTCACAAAACTTTAATTTATCATGAAGTCACTTTAATCAAGTAAAATTCAAACTATTAACTTTCACTCAAGTTTTAGATATAAATCTGAACATCTGCAATTAGCCCAAGTGTTCACTAAAACATTAATAAATGTGAGTCAATATAGGTATTCACTGAAATCTCAATAATAAGTATGCACTGAAATCTTAACAATGTAAATTAACACCAACAAAATTCTAAGTGATCACCAACACAAACCTTTGGTTAAATATTGTGAAATTATAAACATTTCAACTTGTGTGAGTAATATGAAAACACAAACACATAAGAATAAAATATGCAAAAAATGGAAATATACCAACAGCAATTTCACTAAGACAAAATATGATTAAGCATTATATCAATCTCTCAAAAGATTACCTTCACTTTTAAAAAAAACGGCTAAACTCACGTCTTTCTAAAACTTACTCAAAGATAACACTTCAATTTTCACCTAAGTACAATACAAGCAAACAAGCACATTGCCTTACTCCTTTGGTAATATATAGACACAATGGTTGAAAAACACAAATATTTTAGGGCCATACACAAATATACATTTCGTGGAAGAGTTTATAAAACTTACATATTTAGGGAGAGCAACCAATTTATACCCTTCTATGATTTGAGAGAGAGAGAGAGAGAAAATTTCCTGTCTTTGAGATCTCTTAGTAGACTAACCGTGTTAGTCCAGTAATCTGGTTTTTATCCTCAAACTAAGTTGCCAATTAGCTACTTCAAATCTTAGAATAACTTGAGCCCCTTTCTCCCACATCCCAGAACACAGAATACACAAAGAATACGCAGAACACCTTATTCTACAAACAAAATACTAAACACTGAATACTCGCAATATTCCAAGGCTCAGAAGAAACATGCCAGAGCTCTTATCTGTGTGATTGACAGCATCCACCCTGTAGGCTGGATACCTGGGTAAATAGAAATAAATTTTCTAACGATCTGGCTCAAAAAGTCCTGTCAACTTGTCAGACTAGCTCTCTTCCCTTTTCCTTCTTCTCAGATTATGGAACACATAATAAGGCACGGAGAAAATTAAGAATTACAGAACAGGCATACAGAATAAATATGTAGCAAGCATTCGGCCCATAACTGTCATCTCGTCAAAGATAGGCAAAGTGGCCCTTCAATGCGCCCACCCAGCTGTGTCAACACAGGAAATGGGTTTATCTGATAATGTTTCAAAATATCTCTCTCCCTCTACAGCATTTAAACTTTACTGTCCACGGACACAGTGTGTTATAATGTTATAAACATGAATGATTATGCATTACAAAGTCACTCAAAACATATGAAATAGCTGAAAATTATATCAAAATACAGAACACAAGAATCATCTGTAAAAAATAAAACATCTCAAAATCGTAGACATCAAATCAGAAAACATACATAATCTCATATTATAATTATATATATATATATATATATATATATATATATATATATATATATATATATATATATATATATATATATATAATTGTAATGGCTGTAATACCTTCTTAGACTATTATATATGTATGTAAGGTATATATATATATATATATATATATATATATATATATATATATATATATATATATATATATATATATATATTAAAAAGAGTCTGAAAATTGCTTAAACCTTGAACTCATTATTGCCCCTGTTTTGGAATGTTAATTTTACTGCATTAATTTAACAGGCTCTCTGATTGTTGAAAGTGACGCATTATGTAATTTCATGGGCGATTGAATACTCAACTGCATTCCATTACTTAGCAAGTTACTAATTTTTGGATAAATTATTATTACTATTATTATTATTATTATTATTATTATTATTATTATTTATTATTATTATTATTATTATTATTATTATTATTATTATTATTATTATTAGAACCTCAAAAGTTCAAGTGAAGATGCAATGTATACTACCCATAAACAATTCTCATCGTATTTTAATAATTTACTTTATACAATTATTAATTTCTTAAATTATTTTTTTTCTTTTCTAATAACAAATCTTTTTTTTTCTGTATTTCCCTTTACCATCCGTTACTTTTTACAAATGAACACCATGTTCTTTGGAAGTTTGAATTTCAAGTTGGTTCCCTCCTTGGGCTTGTTCCATGTAAATAGGGTTCATTTGAATAATAATAATAATAATAATAATAATAATAATAATAATAATAATAATAATAATAATAATAATAATAAGAAAAAAAATATTTTTATGTAAGAAGCCTAATAAACTTTTAAGCAAACTTCCGTTCAAAGAATACCCGTATGGGAAGTTAGAGAGAAGAGAAAATAAGTTAACGAATAAGTAAATGGTAAAGTAGAAATCGTAATCTCTGAAATTTATGAGCCTCATAAATCATCCATGAATGCAAAAAATCTACGAACTTTTGTAGTTTTTTGATGGTTAATATGTCCAGAACATTTTGCTGGATTTTTAGCATCTATTTCTTAACTCCTCTTTCTCTCGATTCTCATCACGCTTTTAATAGCTATATGCATTCCCTCTGCAGGAGACAGGAACATGACATGTATATGTATATATATATATATATATATATATATATATATATATATATATATATATATATATATATATATATGTATGTATGTATGTATGTATATGTATATATATTAGTGATAAGACGAGTACTCGGAATCGGGATCGAGAATCAAAAGTATCGGAACTTTTTCAGGTACCGGAATCGGAAACGGAATCGGAAAATTTTAATCCAGCCTCAAATTCTGAAAACGACTCTTTGGAATTCGAAACTTAATTTTCGATTCCAGGTAATAATAAAAGTTAAAATTTTATATGACGTCTTCAAAGTAACAGTATAATCTATAGACCTTAATCTCTGAAGTATCATTATTTCTAAAGAACAAGGTGAGAACATTTACAGAAGAAAGAAATTTTATTGCAATGTTAAATGGTTATGTGATGAAATGATTAGGAACAGAATGTGTTTGACTTGTTTAAACAGACTTAAGTCTCATTATAATAGAGTTGCCAACTTGGCTGTTTTCCTGCTGAATTTGTTGTTTTATTAATTTTTAGTTAGTAACCTATGAAAATTTAAAGTCATGCATGGAGATTGGATTTATACATACGGGAACCATAACATGTAAGAAATACCCATTCACCTTTTTTGTTGTGGTGGAAATTGAAAGAATTCTAGCGAATTCCAATAAAATATAGCAACTGACAACTGGAATCGTAGTAGCTATACATCTGTGCGAGCTCTATGACTGACGGGGTGCGCTTTGTACAGCTGCTGTTGTTTAGGTGATCAGGTAAGCTTTAGCACTTATTACAGTTTGCTTTACCATAAACGACTGCGGGTATCGGAATCGGGATTCGTATCGGAATGGGAATCGGAATCGGAAGTGTAATGCAGCATCGAGACTCATATCGGAATTGTTAAAAATTTTGGTATCGTCCCATCACTAATAAATATATATACATACATACATGTATATATATATATATATATATACGTATACATATACATATATATACTGTATATATATATATATATATATATATATATATATATATATATATATATATATATATATATATATATATATATATATATATATATATATAGTGTTGTGTTATTTGACGAAACATCGACTCGGAGTAAAGCATCATGTATTTCCAAAATGTGGTTTCACGCTATCACAGAGTATCTTAAAACTTACCTAGCTCACCTTTGATATACACGCAAGCGTTTCATCTTGATGCAGAAAAGTAATTCATGGGAACACTGCGTTATGCAATATTATTCATCACTTCAGAAAGTGGTGATATGATGATGATGATGGTAGCAATATCCTCCGGTTGCGTACCAGCAATATGATAATGTCAGCATATTTTGTTATTAATTCCGTTCGCGTTCTCGGTAATTGGGACGTTGTGTTTTTCCTGCGATTTTGCCGTTATTTGATAATGATGATACGGTTTTTTCATCAAAAATGTAAAAGCGGTTTTTGATGAAATTTTACACGCACTGGTAACTAAAACCATGGGGGCTAATTTTTTCTTTGTTTTCTTTGAGTGTTGATAATGGCGTTATATTTTTGCTGTTAGTGGCTGCGTCATAGTTTTCATTGTTACTGGTGTGTTTTTTATTGACTTGCTGCAGTTGATATGAAATATTTCCAATCGGATTATACAGATACTATGTATTTCTTTTTCTGTCTTTCTTTTTTACATATATTTAAGTCCTGATTTTGTAATAAAATCAGTCCGTTATCTTCATTAACCCGCTAAGTTTTTCAGACACTCACATTACCACCCATGAGTTGAGCCGAAGGAGCAATTGTCAAAACCACTTTGTCATTACTTTCATTTTATTAGTCACGGAAAATGCTGTGATTCCAGGCATTTAGCGAGCATTTTTATCCAAG
>NC_089752.1:53634174-53636674 GCF_040412425.1 Macrobrachium rosenbergii | reverse complement strand
ATAAGGTTGTAACCTTATTGGAGCGTCATACTTATTGGAAAGCTTAAGTAAGTCATTTACCTGTTTCCAACTAAAGGTCAGCTGGATCTCGAGTAATATCCCGCAGGCGAACGATAACGAGGGAACAGCAACCTGATGGGGGAAGCTCTCAGGAGTCATTCTGGTCTTTAGTTATCACCCAGATGGATACGCAACTTCTCCGGGCGGTGGCAGTGACGGTCATCCTTGATGCCCGAGGAGAGTGAATGACCGCACCTTGGCTGTGGGTAAGTACCGCCCTGATGGTCATTTGGCCCGAGCTGGCGTTCTGAGTGGTACTTCAGGGCCCCTGCAACAGCCCTTTTGTACAGGCATTATAGACTAATAATGACTAGGGTCGTCGTTGTCCCTCAACCCCCTCCCATCCCCTCCCCTTCACCCACGTCTCCCCCTCCCCCCTCCCCGTCCTCATCTTCCCCCTCCAGCCCCAGTCTCGCCTTTATAAATATTTCATTTAATGGGTTATAGAACATTGGAACTTTTAAGAGGGCATCACGCGCCTCCCATTCCACCTAGTTAAGAAGTTCTAACCTGCCTCTTTAGGGCATCTTTATGTATTGGCTCTTTCTTTTATTTACCTGGTCAGGTGCTCGAGTATTGGTTCCCTCGGACGATATTTTTCCTGGCTGCTTCATATCTTTCGTGTCTTCTTCTGGTCTTTGCAACTTTAATGAAGGTTTTTCCGAAATTCATTTGTAACGTATTTTTTTTAATTAATCTAGAATGATTTTAACGGTTATTACTACGTCGACCAAGTACTAATCGTTTTTGTTTCCTTTTGTTCTACTTTAAATCCTTTTCTTAATAGGATCACAAAGAATAATGAGCTTATTTTTATAATTTATATATAGTGGGCTGGGGGTGCGTGTAAATCGATTCATACACACAGATTCTTTTGTGTATTTTTAAAGACAAATATTGCACATTGTGCAATATGTGAGTAGCGCATAATAGGATGTTTTTCCAAATTTAAATGGAATTGCAAGTGATTTTCCCTTTCTTTTCTTTCTCTTTCTCTCTCATTTTCTTCTTACGATCTGCCATATCACTATCGGTTCCCTCCTTTCCTCTTCCTTTTATCATCAAAGTTCCTTCCGTTAGACTTTTATCACATACCTCCTGCTGAGTTTCCATCAGTGATGTCCGCACACACTTTAATCACACAAAAAGGAATAGAGGAGGAGAGGGAAAGGGGGAGGAGGCCATATAGACTGGTGGCGCCATATACGAACAACCTCATCTTCTTTTCACTTCCTGTCAAAGCACCCCCACCCCCACCTCTACCCCTTCTACCTTTACCTACCCTACCTTCCCTAACCCCTACCTGAACCTTTAAACCCCTAACCCTCCTAAATCCATAATTTCTTTAAGAAGTCGCCTTATGTGTGTCTCTTCGCACTAAGTCATATGGATATGTTGTGTAGTTATTTCCTCGTCTTTTTGGGCTTCGAGGAAATGCGGAGAAAATAAGAAAAAAAATGAAAGAACATAGCATTTTTAGTGGTAGAATTCACTCCGTTCTTGCCTTAATGTCCCATTGCTGACTCATTTTCTTATCTTTTCTTCGTTACTGTTTATTTTCCAGTGGGCTGCGATTAGTTATTTCTCACCTTGAAAATTTTTTTATTTGATTTAATGTATAGACTTTAGTAATTCATTTATTTTGTGAGAAAAATTTATAATTTTCATCGTGCAACATTGGTTTTAAAGCTTTCTGTGTCTAAAAGTCCCATGCATATGTTATTTCTAGTTAAAATTAATGTTACGCTTCAGTTTGGTCACAAAGGATTTGCAAATATAGTTTTTAATGTGGCGTCATGAGTTTTGTCACTATAAGTTAATAAATTTAACAAAGGTCGAAATTGCAAATATGCTTAGCAATTTAACCTTTGTGTGTTTGTTATAATACAGTATCATATAAGTAGTTCCATATGGCTTACATTTTTGTTGCAGTCAGTCGCTTTGAGTTACATGCTTTTAGGATAGCTTACTGATCGACTGGTGTACTGCATCGCCTTTCTTTTGTTAATATTTTCATTTTTGCTATATAAGTTGCGTCTTCCTGTTCTAGAAAAGTCTCTCATCTCTTCTCTCTCTATCTGTCTCTCTATCTATCTATCAGTATATGAGCTATCTGTGGGTGTGCCTGTGTGTATATTTGCTTGATTAGCGAAAATACTAGTAGGCAAAAAAAGTAATATGCATTGAAGGTAATAAATTAATGAATCCCAGGCTCATGAAATTAAGATATATTTTGCATCGAGTTAAAAATCAATAATGAATATCTTACAAGTATTTTTCTTTGAATTTAATTAGAAAATTGTGACATAGTTATTGATATGAGTATTATCATTTTGCCACGTGTGTATATATTAGAATTAATCCTATTTATTATCTTAACAGGAAAAGCAAAACAAAATTTGTTTCACCGTATTGTGCCAATATTTTACATACATTCACA
>NC_089752.1:53621674-53629174 GCF_040412425.1 Macrobrachium rosenbergii | reverse complement strand
TGGTTTTTGGTTGGTCGTAGACACAGACAGTCTTTGTTTACTAAATAAAATCTTTGTTGACATTTTGCATTCCTGTATTTAGTGTGATAACTGATTCTTTGTTTTGGCATTTATCTACTGCGCTTAAAACCGTATTGAAATCTCTCAAGACCAAATGCGTTCCTATGGGAATCACAAGAGCCAGATTTTATAAATCTATTCTGATCCATATTTCCTTTTCACTGTTCGCAAATTGAGACCCCGAACACTGGTCAATCTCATCATTTATTATTATTATTATTATTATTATTATTATTATTATTATTATTATTGTGGAACCTACCGAAAGACCATGCATTTACATAACGAACCTCTAAAGAATAGAATCCCCAGATTCTAGGAGAATAAAGGAGCAGAAAGATTCATATTTATAAAGTAACATCAACCGTTAGACACCGGCAAGATTTAATCGGGATTTATCGCCCCATAGTTTTGTATTTTATATACTTATTCACTTCGCTTCACGATACTTATTCAGTTCCTTTCACGACTGTCTAGTGGGAACTGAACTGCTGTTTGAATTTTTATTAAACAGCATTGAATAGGAGTACGATGTTGCACACCTGAAATTTTTTTCTGATCACTGATAGGTAAAAATGGAATATAGTTTTGCTATAGAACGCTTGGATGTGCTCTCTCTCTCTCTCTCTCTCTCTCTCTCTCTCTCTCTCTCTCTCTCTCTCTCTCTCTCTCTTTATGATTACATCACGGAAATAGCTAGTGGTTTCTCCTATTCGTGAGAGATTTCATAATAGTGTCCCAAGATACCTCGGCTGTTATGTTATTCACGAGACCATTCATAACCACAAATACGATCTCTATTTATCACCGAAGCCTTCAGTAACCCTAACAAATCCTGATCATTGCTGTAAAATAGATAACTATCACGTAACTGTACCTGTCTGAGAAGACTAGGCACTCAGTGCCATTTAATATTAACAGATGCGGGAAGCAGGTTTCTATAGTTTTTAAGGTAAATGTAATATCTTTCTCGAGAGAGGAAGATAATTCCATTACACTTTTTCGAACAGCAATAACATTTTCCTTCGCCTTGACTATTGCCCATTTTCGTACTGTGAATGCCAGCAACGGTAACGAGTATTTTATATACATGGGAAGGCGGAACATAATTGTACACGTAATGAAAGTGACATTCTCCATCGTGAAATTAGGTAGTTAATGTTATAGATATGTTGCGTTAAGGTTATTTTCATTTTGAAGTAAATGTCAAAAGTCTGATCATCTGCCTGTCTCTACAGGAGTATAAAAAATTAGAGGATAAAGGTAATGAAAAAAGATAAAGCATTTTGATGACTAAAACAGATTATGACAAATGAGTATGCTTTTATCTTGGACTTCTCATTACAGCAGATAGTTTTTCTAATCATTAATATAGGATGAATATCGTACCTAGTTGTGATTTGCACTTCAAGAATTTACATGTCCAATGTGAACCTCGTGTAGAAGAAAGTTAAAGTCAGATATATTCTCTCTCTCTCTCTCTCTCTCTCTCTCTCTCTCTCTCTCTCTCTCTCTCTCTCTCTCTCTCTCATCGAATATCCTGTTGAAAAAAAAAATCTCTGTATGGTTTTGTCTTTGAATTTTTTGTTGTACGGAAAACCTTTCGTAAGGTATTTTTGTTGTACGCATTTTCCAGAGTCGTAACATTTCCAATTCGAAACATCAATGTTGATGAGAGGCGTGGTATTTCCTGTATAAACCACCAAGTATCATTTTCAGTAAATAAGAGAGACTTACTTTGCTATCTACATTTAACAACTATAATCGTGAACGTGACATTGTAGATGTAAAGCATTGTGTTTGGAATCAAGATTCTGGTTCTCTATGGTAGACTCTGGCCCCCATTACGTTTCGCTTCAGTGAGATGGAAGACTGATTTTTTCCAGCACATTGTGTGACATTCTGCCCAGTGTGAAGGATTTATACTTTTCCTCTTGCCTTCTGCATGACAACAATCATTCTCAGCTGTGAGGAGAGCGAAATGGATTTCGCATCTTGGTTTTACAGGAAATAGATTTTATGATAACTACGTGTTTGCTGAAACTGAATTTTTGCCAGTAATCAAGCTATTTAAAAAGCATGAAGTCTAATACATATATTAACAAAAGGAAATTATTTTTTTTCGTTTGTTTAGTACTAATTTATACATTAGCATTAGTTTCAAGTTGAGGTGCAGCGTTAAAAGTTTAGCCTTAAATTTAAACAGGTATGATAATGTTCCATAATTAGATCGTATATCATTTGGATGATATAGCTTTCGGTAGCTTTGTATGTTCGCAAGATAGTCATATAGCTTTGTATGTTCGCAAGATAGTCATATTTTTTGTCCTTAACGTGTTCCAATTTTGTTTGTATATTTCTAGATAATCCATGTTTTCAATTTTTTTTTTTTTTTGCTTTCTCCGAAGTAATCCAGGTGATATACGACATTATTCAATCTTATTGTGTCTTCTCCTTGATAAATCATTCTATATAATGTCTAGTAAATGTACATGTGCGTGCATGACACTGTCACTTGTTCTTTTTCCCAGAGCAGCTCGCAAAGTACCTACTTTCATGCTGTTGCTTGTTAGAATGGTTTTGTGTCAGTGTTGGTTCTTTTTCAGAGAGTATGTTTAAATGTATCTGTAAATAACGGAGTTCGGTGCTACGTGGCATTTATTTATAGAATGTTGTGTCTTTTTTCACTACTTACAAGCTGAAAACTAGACTATTCTGTTAATCATCTCTATAAAATTACTCGCAGAAAATGTAATGTCTTTCGTCTTGCATAAAACTAGCTAAGCGTAGCCAAGTTCCGGAAGCCTCTTGTAAGACCACAAAAACCTGCTATGAATGCAAGCTTAATTACCGAAGCTCTTAACGTGTTCAAGTTACAACTTTCAATAAAATTTTAGGCGATGGAAGTTTGTGATGAAAATCTGGACTTTTTTGGGGGCCTTTTTCGGACACTGGAAATTCGGTCAGACTCAGAAATTTATATAAAATGAATATAGTCATACCTTGTAGCTATTTTATCGATTTCTAGGAGCTTACGGTATGTAGCTCATTGATATCGATGTTCCAACTTGTCAAGAAGTAAAAATTTATTTTATTCGTTTTGATTTCACGATGATACATTAAATTATGGAAATCATTTATATTGTGTGTGGCTTAAATCGATGCATTATGAATTTGGTTTTTTAAGTTTTTTTATGAATCAAAAAGTAATTTAAAGAAACTAAGCATGGTGTGGACAGATTTGTGGTTCAGATTGCGTGGTTGATATACACTTGAAGTTATTTCTGAATAAGTACAAACTTATCCTATACGTAATACAGGGCCACAGGCCATTATATATGCACATTATAAACTAGCGCTTAGTTGACGGACGTGTTTTCAAAAGTCGATAAATATTTCTGCCCCGGAAAGATGTTGGTTGATTTACTATTGTTAAAGAGTTTAAGACTTGCCAATCATCTTCGTGGCTATCAATGTCTAATTAAGTGTAGGCCGGGAAGGTGCTCATTATAATCAAATCAGCCACGTATCAAATTTTTTTCCCCCTTAAGAGTTTTTCGTAGTTTTATATCCTTAAATATTTGTGCCCAATAAGTATTGGATTACTGAATGATTAGTGGTTAGTATTAACGTTGCTCTTACTCTAATTGATTAGGATTATTTTTTGTGATGATACCTCGTAAAACAAATTATTGTGATACTCCTTTTTCGTAATTGTGTATGTTCGAAATTCTACTAGGATGAAAAATTATCTAAAATGTCAGCTGAACAATGTCGAATTATAAGTACCGTCTCGATTGGAGGTTGTGGAAAAACAGAGCGATAAGAAAATATGAACTGGGCATCAGTATCATCAGAACGAATGTTTTTGTATCGAAGAATAACAACGCTGTATGCTTGCATGGAATATAATATGACAAGTGTCTGCATTCCGAATTTCATTTTCAATTTGCTCTTTTCTCTGTGGCGACAGGTGTACCTCTGCTTTAGTTTTTATCTTGCATTGTTATGTTTGGGAGATGTGCTTTTCTTATATAACAGGAATTTAAGAGGTGTTTACTCGAGAAGCAGGTCATGATAAATTGCAAATTTCCAGGTGATGGATTCGTCGAATTGTATTCTAGATATTTTGTGCTATTGTATAAATGATTGACTACAGACACTGTTTACCACAGACTGGTGTGTCTCATAAATGAATGATTTTAATAATATTTTTGGTACAAGTTTTGTTTTGTTATTCCCCGAACCCTCGTAAATCATACCGGAGCAGTATACCTAAAACGTCAGTCATTAGTATTATTATAATTATGCTAATTCCAAGCGCGTATGAAAAAAAAAGACTGAATAAAAATTTAATTATTTTTTTTAATGGACGCGAGTGTAAATGCACGAGGGAAAAGGTTGAAATGTTTGTTGTCTTTGCCGGCAGGTGTTTTTGCTTCTGCAACAGTTTATATGCTTTAGTGATTTTGATGAATTTATTTGCGATGTCTGTAGAATATGATTTACTGCAATGTATTTCCCCATTCGATGTAATATTTTTTCTTGTGTTTCCATTAGAATTTTACATTTTGTGCATCTTTTGTCATGACGTAATCGGAAAGCTTCATGCAAATCATATACTACTTTTTGTTGAAGCAAAATGATTCTTTACACTAAGTTGCTACATCAGATGATTTTATTTTCCCTAACAATACATTAAGTGGTATTTCTTGCGAAGTATAAAAGAAATCATACCTAAAGAGAATGCAGTCATTTTATATTGCTTCTTGTTTTCTGCGATAGAGCTAAAACGATGTATACTATTATTTGATATGATCAGTAATCTTTCAGCAACCCGTATGGCGTAGCAATCAGGAACTGGAATATTTATAAGTGTCAACAGAAACAGTCTTTTACTTTGATGCAGCTGCCCAGATTTAAAGCGTATCCATGACATTAACTGGAAATTTAATTACATGCTTGTTTACCTCTTAAGACAGAATTTCTCATCAGTCCTTCTGAAAAGTTGACTATATATATATATATATATATATATATATATATATGAATATATATATATATATATATATATATATATATATATATATATATATACACACACACACATGAAAGTACATAGATGCGTCTGTGTGGTTGTCCGTGCGTGGTCCAGTGGTTATCAGGCTTTCCTCCCCCACGAGAGTTCCATGTTCGATCCCGGCTGATGTGGAGTATATTTGGTGATCAGAATAGACCACTTTCCTAAAAAAAATACATTATGCATAAATTACCTCACATCGTAGTAAACCGTCTGTGATTGGTCTCACAAAGATGGCGACGGATGGTGATGGGTATGGGGCTAGCAACCCCATTCCAGAAGGCTTTCCGAGGGCCTGAGGGTTTTATGAATGTAGAATGTCAAGAAAAGTGAATTATTGCGGATGAGAAATATTTATTTTTTTCAAAAACTTTCTTTAATTGTAGATCTATTTTTCTCCCCCACCCTCCAAGGTAACTTTTGTTGACGACCTTAATATTCGAAGAAAAATCTCGAAAAAAGTAAATAATTGAATTAATGCATATGAAGAAATAGAAACAGCCATTCGACATCAATATAACTCAAATAATGAGTAAACCATGTGCAGTGATTTAGCGAGAGGCTGCACATTTGGGTAGTGAGGATATATCTTATTCCTTTACTTATTTTTAAGACACAAGAACTATAGGGAAATTATTATTATTATTATTATTATTAATTATTATTATTATTATTATTATTATTATTGCAGCAGCAGTTTTACTGAAGTAACTGCGATAGTGACAGTAGATCCTGCTGGTGTCGTAATCGTTTTTATTCGCTTCTTCAACAGCAGCTTTAGTGGCTGCGGAGAAAATATTATTAACGGTAGATTCGATAATAAATTTAGATAATTTTATTAGATATGAAGAATTTCCATTGTTAAGTTTGGCACTTAATGTCTGTTTGTTAACCATGATCTACAATCCTTGTTTTCTTTCGTAGTAGCTAATTACCATGAGCGCCTTAAAACATGATCCACATTACATGTTCTCGTGCGCAGTGGCCAGGTATGAACAGGATATTGAGTCTTGGTTCACCGTTAGTGTTTCAGGATAGAGTGGCCATTGATCATCAACAGATTAGTACTACATTACTGAGAACTGACAAAATGCGGTGTAATATATATAAATATACACACACACACACACACACACACACACACACACACACACACACACACACACACACACATATATATATATATATATATATATATATATATATATATATATATATATATATCGAATCTACAAATTAATAATATTTTCTCTGCAGCCACTAAAGCTGCCGTTGATGAAAGGGATAAAAACGATCACGACACCAGCAGGATCCACTGTCACTATCGCAGCTACTACAGTACAACTGCTGCAGCTTGTAATAATAATAATAATAATAATAATAATAATAATAATAATAATAATAATAATAATAATTTACCTATAGTTCTTGTGTATTAATAATAAGTGAAGGAATAAGATATATCCTCACCAAACAAATGTGCAGCCTCTCGCTAAATCACTGCACATGGTTTACTCATTATTTGAGTTATTGATGTCGAATGACTGATTCTATTTCTTTATATGTATTAATTCAATTATTTACTTTTTCAAAGATTTTTCTTCGAATATTAAAAAGGTCATCATATATATATATATATATATATATATATATATATATATATATATATATATATATATATATATATATATTTATTATTATATTTATATATATACACACACGTTATAAATAATTCGGCTTTGATACAAAGTCTTCAGAGAAACAGCAAAGCCGTCCTCTTTTTAAAGGAAATTAAAAGACACGTGTGTGCATGCGAGAAAGAAAAAAAAGGCTTAGTGTTAAGGCACTCCTGAGAACGTAAAAGGTTTATCCTATACAGTAGGTGCGCTGGGGATGAGGGAACGGGAATGGAAAGCTGCGTGATAAGGGAAGATAAGGACAGATCCCCGGTTCAGATGGAAAAAGGAAGTGACGAAGAAGGTATGGAAAGGAAGGCTGAAAGAGTCGATGGAAATCCAAAGCGCGCCAGCTTCTGCTACAGGAAATGGGAGCGGATGGTGGGGCCCTGCCATGAGGGTTAGTTCTCTCTCTCTCTCTCTCTCTCTCTCTCTGTAACATACATTCACTTAATATTTTAGGAGCGCGAAGGTGAATACATTCAGTTTTTTCATTCTGACTGGTAATTGATGGATGAAGCTAATAAATATTGTTTCAGCATTTTCCTGTAATTTTAGAATTCTATCTGTATTTTTCAATATTTATATATATGTATATATATATTTATTTATTTATTTATATAATGACATTTTCGACTAATGGTTAATTTTAAATATCTGGTCATACCAAATATTAAGCAGAGC
>NC_089752.1:53594174-53616674 GCF_040412425.1 Macrobrachium rosenbergii | reverse complement strand
TCTACTGATATAATTTCGGATGTAAACCTGCCCCCGGTAAATGGGTTAAGATGTTTGAGGGCCGTATTCATAAACGACTCCCTGATGAATGCGGCGCATCTGCTTTTGTTTCACCTTTCGTGATTTCGTGGATTTCTCATGTCTTCGTGCTTGCGCGCGTGCATGTTTCATTGTTTGCAGAAATAAAGGTTGGTAAGTAAATAGACAGATAGATGTATGGGGTGTCAGAAAGAGACATATGTATTTCCATGTTCGTCAAAATGAAGGTAAAAATGTATTTTAATTTTCATAAACTTGATGTACCTTTTATTATGTAGAGTGTATTCTCTCCTCCAGATTCATATTCCTCAGAAGTCACTGTTGTTAATAAAGGTACCTAATTGCCTCAGTCAACAAGGTTAGTAGAGTTAGATTTCACCATTATCAGTCTGTTTTTCGTCTTTGTAACTAACAGAATTTCGTCTTTGTAACTAACAGAACAAAAGATAAAAATAAAAATATGATAAACGTTTGGGTGACGCTGATGAGTTTATTGGAATAGGAAATTCAGTTCTTTAAAAGAAATGTGTATAAGGATTGGAGGATTCTGAAGTGTAAACAACTAGACTCCCGTAACGACAAAAAACGTGGCTATTTCTAGCTAAAATTTTATTTTACTTTGCATTACGCTAACCGATGTAATCTGAAAGGAAAGACTGACTAAAAATAGCAACGTAGATATCGTTTTAATTAATTTTATTTTGTTTCAATTTAACAAAGTCTCGACGATAAAACAACTGGCATGCTGCTTTTCCTTATTCGGGGTTATTTGTTTCTTCCTTAACTCTCCGAAGATTTTGGAACTTGTAATTGCTTTCATAGATCTTGGCAGGCAAGTCATCCCAATTCAAGTTATTTTTAGTCCGGAAATGCCATCACTGAATTATCAGTCTGCAAGGCGCTGATTTTCCATTGATTTGTTTAGTTTTTCATCTCCCAAAGATATCCTTTATTTTTAGGAGAAAGACATTTTATAGAAAGTGAACTTAATTATTTGTTTATTACGTCTATGTGTATGTGTCGGGTTGTTCCTTTGTCTTTCTTGTTTGTAGCAACATTACAGAAAGATGATTATTGGGTTTTTAGGAGAATGTTGCCCAATGTGAGTGTCGTGGCTCGTAACAACTGATTGGAATTTGCGAGAGAGAGGAATGTGAATCTTGCGAAGAAGGGATCTTTTCTGGGGTGGATTTACCAACTTTGGCGGAGGTTTGCTGTTTGTTACCATAATTAGAATCCAGTTGTTTGTTACCGTAATTAGCGTGTTTGTTAAGTTACTTGATAATGATGTGAAACCTCTTATTGTTGCTGTTTTTTTATATTGTTTTTATCAGTATTTTTCTTCCTCCTTTGTTTCTTCAGCTTCTTCTTTTCCTTCACATTACTCATCTTTTTTCTTAGCCCATTTTCGTATAAAAAGTTTCAGTGTCGTCATCATTTTCATTACAATGTCTATAACAGCGCTCCCCTCTTAATTCCCTCTGACATCTCCGGCATCATCATCACCATCATCATCTCCCTTCATCGCCGGGAGCACCACACCTTCTCTTCCATCTTGAACCCGCGACTGAAATTAGTCATTTTCCCCCCAGTCAGTTCGGCCATTACGAATCATTGCCCCGATTTCTTTTCCATTTTCAGCCGCCCTCACAAGCCATCGGCGTCGTTTACTTCCTCCCCTGCCCCCCCTGTTTCTTCCCTTCCCTTCCTCCCTCTTTCGTGCTCCCCCCCCTAGGCACACCCCACTCCCAACCCCCCCTCCACCATCTAGGAAAGGCTTCTGCTCTCTCAACAAAAGTTGCCACAACCCATTATGCCCAATTTGGGTTCCTCCTTTTCTTCTCGTGTCTCTCGCTTACATGCATGCGCACGCGCGCTCTCTCTCCATGATTACATGTAAGTTCCTCTCAGCCATAAGCATCGTTGACGGATTCTGTGTGCGTGTGTGTGTGCTGTACACGGTCGTGATTTGCCGCCATTGAGACAATTTTATCATTTTCTTTTGCAGCCATTTTTGAAATTTTTGGCCTCTTTGTTACGCTGTTCTCTAGGCATATATATATTCCATTTCTGTGTTTATTTAATGGTAACAAAAACCATTTGCTATTTTTATATGCCTAGCAAATTCTTGAGTGAAGTTGCTGACTGAATTTACATCTTGTATATGAGTCTGCTTGCATATATATATATATATATATATATATATATATATATATATATATATATATATATATATATATATATATATATGTCTGTGTATGGGTGTGTGTGTATATACACACACACATATAGATATATATATATATATATATATATATATATATATATATATATATATATATTATACATTTGTATGAAAACTCACCATATAAGCATACAGATGGCATAAGCATAGTGTCTGCAACGTCAGTTTTTGTTTGAATGATACTATTTCTCAAATCTGATGAATGCTGCTCTCACGAACCAATACCTGTAATTCAGCAGAGAGAATTTCCATGAGAAAGAACCTTTTGTAACAGTAGATCCGGGATTACAAAGCATACCGTTTTGGAGAGGTTACGGAAGTTGTAACCGCTGAAGTTACAAAGATTAAAAGGTTCAAGTTTATGAAAAGACGAGACAAGTACGGCAAGCTGAATGAGAGGTTATTTATACATTCTGTCAGCAGAAAATGTATGAATACGTTACTGTTACCAAGTATAGTAAAATTATGTATACCTGAGGAATTTCCCAGCATGAATCTCTGCTTGGGTACGCCAGGTAGGTTCTGGCGTATGTGGGCTGTTTAGTCATATACTTCAGAAATACTGATTCATAGTTTTGGTTGGAAACAGGTTTATGGAATATGAGTAAAGTTATGCTCTTTGATGCTACTTAGCAAGTCAGGCTTATTGCTTTCTATTTCTTTCAGTATGAGTTGTGATCACATAAGAGTAATTTGTGTGTTATAGTTACGTTCTGTTTAGTTTAAAAACTGTTGATCTCAAGATACCCATCGTCGTCTCTGCTATCTACTGAAAATATGACAAGCTAAAGAAATATCGCTAATCCTTGTAAATAAGTCTCGTTACCATTCTCTTGCTGATATTCGCTCGGAGGAACAGCCATGTTATGTAGGAATCGCGCAGCATTTTCCTTCCCAACCGTCGTTCTTTTTTCATTAATCTTTAGTGACAACCGGTGATCATTGATTAATTCCACGGCTCTGTCGATGTCATCCAACCCATCGGGATCTTTTTGGTGTGTCCGTAACTGATTGCAGAGTTACTGGATGTGTGTACATGGGAGGTCGCTGGGTGTCGTCCATTTTGACCTGTCAATACAGTTTCGCTGTAACATATTTTCCCCGCTTGTGTGTGTGTGTGTGTTTGAACGAGTTATGAAAGGAAAAAATTGTTTTGCCTCTCTCTCTCTCTCTCTCTCTCTCTCTCTCTCTCTCTCTCTCTCTCTCTCTCTCTCTCTCTCTCTCTCAGATTTTGATTCAGCAGTGCTCTGGATGAGAACGAAAAATCGTAGCATCATTATGTTCCGTCAGAATGTAATATTGATTGTGTTGCGACCATATATATATATATATATATATATATATATATATATATATATATATATATATATATATATATATATATATATATATATATATATATATATATATATATATATATATATATATATATATATATATTATATATATATATATATATATATATATATATATATATATATATATATATATATATATATATATAGAAAGAAGAGAGAATGTCAGTGAATTGAAAGATTATTTTATATTGGCGGAATCCTTCATGAAAGAGGCAGATTTTCCTCAAGATCTGCCTCTTTCACATTTAATTTTGATTGGTCCCTTCTATTTATGTAGGCAGAATCCTTCATGATGGATGGCACTTTACAGTAAGATATTGCAAAAGAGACTTTGATATGACCGAATTCACTGTTTACAACCTCCCATATAATTCGTGGCATGATAAAAGTATTTTGTGAAAAGGATTCCGATTCCACTTATTTGTGAACTATAAGTTTTCTAGCTAATTGTATAGTGTTAAAGTTAGCAACAGGATCATTCCAAAGGCATTTATGAGAAGCTGCCGTCTCACATCATTTCAGAGGGAAACCTCCATTGAATATGCCGCAATGAAAATAAATTAGAGATGCGGAATGACATTGTTCGTCTCAGATCCTCCCGCAGAGGGAATAATAATGTGTTAGTGTTTGCATGGGAAGCCGAACAGTTTGAGCATTTGGGAATTACCAACAGTATCACGAAAAGAACAACAGTTTTCTGGTTAACTCTTGCGTTTCCAGCTTCATTGCTAATTTCCATAGTCAGCGTCACTTAATGACGAAGTCGGTAATTGGGAAAGTTGCAAATTATTATGCAAACGTAATTAGTGCTGAAAACTGACTATCATTACCGTTTATTGGCTGTGTTTAGATATTAATTCCGACGAGGTAATTATGGGGTTAGTCTCCTCGAGTTCGTGAGGGGGGAGGGGTTTGGGTGAGAGGCGGGCTGGGCGCTCCGCTGAATTAACAAGATTGACTTTTTTTTTTTTGGCTTTTGCTTTCTCCCAAGCCGGAAGTCTTTTGGAAATCGTTTTCCTGTTTTTTCTCTCTCTATTTTGTGATCTGTACGTTTGTAGTGTTTGATTATTTGAATTTTGTTTTATACAGAATGCAAGCTTATGAAATATCTTACACACACATATAGGTTGTGTGTGTGTGTGAGGATTCCCATTAAAGCTTAGTATTAATTATTATAAGCATCAATTGTTGTCAAGCATTGCAGAGGAATATGATATGATATTCTCCACACAGACACACACACACACACACAGAGAGAGAGAGAGAGAAGAGAGAGAGAGAGAGAGAGAGAGAGAGAGAGAGAGAGAGATTAGAACATCAGAAAAGCTAATATTATCACTGGTGAAAGACTTCGATAAAAAAAAGAGGAAAGGAAAATTTGATCCGTGAGTCCTATGACAGGCTCTTGAAAATCCTCCCGGCAATTGATGCCTTCCTAAACATGATCATTCTTTCTGCGTGTGTCTGTATGTTTACAGGTAAACAGTGTGGGGTCTCCTGTGGGTGCGCCCCTCCTTGTAAATATTAGATCAGCCGTCATTTTTGAAACGCCGATGTCTTTCAGCTATTTATTTAGTTTCATGTTTAAGCAGCTTTTGTTAATCAGTGGGTTTTGGATTAAAAGTTTGCCATAAAATAAGATGTACTGTTCTCCTTTTGTTATGGTAATGAATACTCTAATGCTCTTCGCTTTTATCTTCAGTTGAGCTGAAATCTGATGGCGGCCATTCTGATCGATGTTTGTCCGTCGTTTACATGTGCGTTTTTATACTTATGTATATCTGGCGTGCTTTTCACATTTTTAACTTCTCCTAAACCATTGGATCAATTTCAGCCAAACTTGGCACAAAGCATACTTGCCTAGAGAAGATTCAAGTTTGTTCAGACGGGCCAACGCCCCCATCGAGGAGGATATAATCAAGGAATAGAGGTACGGGGTCAGAAATAAAATTTACGCTACAGTTTCCGTGCATAACGTAAATTCAGTTTGGCCAATCCATAGGACGGAACCACAATAGAGTCCTTTGTATATGCATGGTGATATGTTAAAAAGATCAAAACCTTTGCTCAATATACAACAGGGCTTCAGTTTGTCATATTGTAAAATCATACTTTGGTGGTGTAGATTCTGTTTCTTCAAACCATGTTTCCAACCACGCGGGTGTTGTGACAAAAAGGTTCCAAAGTTTTACGTTTTACATAGGGATATATAGAAAATGTCTATCATATATACTTGGTGGTGCTCATAGAACTTTCGTTTCAGTGGTTAATTCGTAGAGCTGTAATTGCAATTATGAACACACATTATGGATTTTTAGTCTCTCCAGTAGTACAAGATTTATACTGTGTTATATTTACTCTACTTTTGCATTTAAACAATGTATATATATATATATATATATATATATATATATATATATATATATATATATATATATATATATATATATATATATATATATATATATGTATGTATATATATATATATAATTTATATATGCATAAATATACTCTATGTATATATATGTATATATACATATGCGTGTGTGTGTGCGTGCGTGCGTGCTTGCGTGTGTGTGTTTGTGTGCATGTGTGTCATTATGAAATATCCATGTACTCTTCAGATTGTTGGCTGTACATGGAAACGCTTAAGAAGCCAATTTGTCTCTATTGGTGTAATAATGAAAAAATATTTCTTCCTGGTTGATTTATGAAAGAATTCTTTTAGATCTGATTATACAGCGAGGTGAAAGAGGCCGTCATTTTGACTCGTACTGGCCAAATTAGCTCCGTTGTCTAAATGGAAATCTTATTTCATTCCTTGGAGAGTTATCTGGTGTCCTAAGAATATTCATTGCTGACCATTTCATTTTCTCCTCCTCCTCCTCCTCCTCCTTCTTCTTCTTCTTCTTCTTCTTCTTCTTCTTCTTCTTCTTCTTCTTCTTCTTCTTCTTCTTTCTGCTTTGATGAAGCTCAAATTCTTCTTCTTCTTCTTCTTCTTCTTCTTCTTCTTCTTCTTCTTCTTCTTCTTCTTCTTCTTTCTGCTTTGATGAAGCTCAAATTCTTCTTCTTCTTCTTCTTCTTCTTCTTCTTCTTCTTCTTCTTCTTCTTCTTCTTCTTCTTCTTCTTCTTCCTGCTTTGATGAAGCTCAAATTCCAAGTTCGTTGATTCAACTTAGTTAAAATAAATGAAAATGAATACTTGAAGTATGGTAAATAATCTACAGTATGTGCAATTTATCATTTATCAAAGAATAAAGAAAATCATTAAAAACTTTAAAGTGTTCGTCATTCCGATTTCAGCTGAAGTGAGGTCGGAGTCAGATTTTTTAATCTGCTGAAAAAAAAGTCGTAAGCAAACTTAAATGCTTGCTTGTAATTTAAAAAATTAAACATATATTTTAACAAGTAGCATTCTTACAATAAGAGCGTCGTTAATGTTTCAAGAAATTGCATGAAAATGAAATTGCCGCTTCTCAATGCGGAAAATACTTTTTGAAGAAATGCGGTAATGAGTAAGTGCTTAAAACTTCTTCATGAACAAATAATGTAGTAAAATATATAACACCTTAAATGTAATATAATCTGAATAGAATCTTTTCAGTAATAAAAGGTATTAAGATATTTTCTATTAATACTGCTTCAGGTCGATAATATATTTTGATGCTGGAAGAGCTACGTTGGTCTGGCAGTAAAATGTTAATGCTACTATAAATTAATTTCCTGGAGCTTTCTTGAAAATTTAATCTTAAAATAAATCTCATGATGTGTGTGTGTGTGAAGTTCCTTTACAAGGTTGAAATACTTAATGACGAATACTGGAATATTTAAGATATACTTCGTATCGTGTAAATTACAGAACTTTTACACAAGCACCACTGCAAGAAGATTAAGCATATACAGTACAACATGTTTTGGAAACAAACTTAGTTTAATCTGTCATTTTTGGGTAGTTGTTTCGGGTAGTTGTTTATTTATAGCTACTCCATTCACGTTTGCAACTTATTTGGGGCTGAATTGTGTATTTTCCCTCATTTTGTCAGCTGAATAGAGTAGAGGCAGTGGATGCCTTGGACCTACATAAGGAAAATTATACACACGATCAAGCCTTTCGAAGAAAACAAGAATTTCATTTGGGAACAGAGAAAAATATCGGTTG
The DNA here is from genome assembly GCF_040412425.1 of Macrobrachium rosenbergii. NCBI lineage: Eukaryota > Metazoa > Arthropoda > Malacostraca > Decapoda > Palaemonidae > Macrobrachium > Macrobrachium rosenbergii. The sequence goes on along the minus strand of NC_089752.1, from coordinate 53,608,874 downwards.
ATTAATTAGGTCACAGTTTTGCAGTATATAGCCACTATATATATATATATATATATATATATATATATATATATATATATATATATATATATATATATATATATATATATATATATATATATATATATATATATATGTAGTTATATATGGTCGTTCGATTAATGAAGCTAAGAAAGCTGGGTTAGGTCTGCACGCGAATGTCGTATCTACCAACAAAAGACAAACTTCGTTGGTACATAAGCCCCTTGAACATCCATAAGACACGGTTTTTGACTAGCAACCTCATCATAAAAATTCTTGGTGAAAATTATGAAGACTAAACGAGGTACTCCGCCTGGCACGACTCCCTCTATAGGAGAAAAGTCGTATGGTGAAAAATGTATGTAAATGCTGTAAGAAGGTAAGATTAATATTTTCTGGAATAATAACAACGGAGACGCAAAAAAACGGTTCAGTCCCGTGTCTCTTCAAAACAATAAGGAAAAATATATATGTACTGCAAAGGGACTTTGCTGAGGAGACGAAGAAAAGTGACCGTTATACGAGTAAGGTTGAATAGACTATGGATATAATAAAATGTTCGAGAACCACTTCGGAGAACAAGATTTTTTAATAAAATATGTAAACCCTGTGGTTACCTGTTTTATTTGAAATAGTTATTTCATTCTGAATAATTCATCGTCTTCACGAATTACTTTTTGTATGGCGTTGAGATATTGTCGAAAAAAAAGGCAGCCAACATATATCTCTTGTTTTATAATAAAAGAATAATTGAGTTGAAAAAGAAGGGGTAATTGTGGTGATCAGGTGTTGCTCGGAGGTGACAATAAATACTGCTCCATAAGAACACAGTAAATTAAAGTAGCTGGGATGTACAAAACAGGGATAAGAGTTCCACAATATAGAAAAAAGGCACGACGAAATCTGGACTTATTTTTCTTTCTTGCACTTTGTAAAGCAAAAAAAAAAAAAAAAAAGACATTCGCACTGTCATTTTCTATTCAGGAGAATGTGGCAGTATTGATTTCCGTCGTTGACATCATGTAGTATGACAGATCTTATCTAGTTTTCTCTTAATTATGCAGGGCAGAATCCTTTTGATTAGCCTTCTCGTGTACGTGTTTATCATGAGATTTCGGTATTAAATTTTTCTTGCTCGTGTGTTTCGCTTTTATTTATTTGGGCGATTTTCGAGTTTTGTAAAATGTTATCATTAATTTAGGCTTTACACATATGGGAGATATTTTAATTTTTCGACACTGCTGTTTCATTTAACAAGAGATTGCTTCAGAGAAACCATCATAGTTAAAAGGTCGTTTTTAGATTCATAGCTTAATTGATAAATCATGATTAAGCACCGTGTGCAGAAATTACCACAAGATTCATTTCCTGGATAGTAAGTCACTTGTTCTACAGTATCTTATTCACGCCATCTATCCAGCACTTTCTAGGCATTCCAGGCATTCCTCTCTCCCTCCCTTTTTAAAAGTTACGAATTTTACATTCCTCCCATCAACCTATCGTCCTCCATATTTCAACGTAACCTGACAATATTTTTACTACTTTCACTTATATCTATATAGCAACCTTGCCATTCTCACGTTACAGATATTGCTCTAATACAGTATCTCAACATCATCCTTTTTGTTTTTGTTTTTGCGTTCGTATTCAGAATCCACACTTTTCTTCCATAAAGTAGAATTTCCTTCGAGAGGCAATATATATATATATATATATATATATATATATATATATATATATATATATATATATATATATATATATATATATATATATATATATATAATAATGTGTGTGTGTGTGTGTGTGTGTGTGTGTGTGTGTGTCTGTGTATGTATATTTTTACAAGTGTGGCCTGCAATGTGGTTGCAATGCGACTTCTAAATTTTACTCAAGTTCTAACAGCATCTGACTAGGGGCCACACGTGTAAAAAAAAAGTTAAAAGCTACTGTAAAGGATAAGTTCAATGGAGATAAAGGAAAATCAAGGATTGACTTAATAGGATATAATTACACAAATTAGAAGAAAATTACACAGGAGGTTAATCACCAACTCCATGGCACTGTAATTACGTTAATTCACAATGGTCTCGTAATAGCATGCATTGTTGACAGATTATCAGTAATATATACGTACGTGGCAATGACCTCTCTCGCGCTCGAATGAGTGAAGGTGAGTGATGGACGATCCTACACTCTGGAATGCACTTCGTTCAACTTAGACAAGTTCTAACATGCATAAGGAATTTCGATAAGATACTTACACTGTGTACTCCTGTCTATGGGTGCCATTTTAAATTCACAAGAGGGATTAGGAGGTTCTTTATGATTGTAAATACTCAGACTTAGCCAGCAAAAGCTGATCATCTATTCTACTGAGATTGAAGTGGAATTTTGCTACGTTGTACAATGTCATGCAGCATTGTGCAGCAGGCTTGCAAGATCCTGGCAAGGTCGCCACTTTTATGAGTGTGGCCTGCAATGAGATTACAATGTGACTTCTAAATTTTACTCAAGTTCCAACACAACATCTAACTAGGGGCCATGCTCGTAAAAAAAGTTAAGAGCTACTGTAAAGGGAAATTTCAATGGAAATTAAGGGACAATCATGGATGGACTTAATAGGATATAATTACACAAATCAGAAGAAAATTACGCAGGAGCTTAATCACTAGCTGCGTGGCATTGTAATTATGTTAATTCACAAAGCAAATAGTGCCACTAGCAAATCAATATGAGATAAGCTTCTGTAAAATATCTTGAGATTAACAAGTTCCTACTGGGAAGATAACCACATTGGATTTAAGAACCTCTAAGATTAGATCAAGGTGAACATAACCTTACGATAGGATAATCACACTGAATTTAAGAACCTCTAAAATTAGATTAAGATTAAACAGACCCTGGTGACAGAGGACATTAATTAAACATATCTTCAGATGTAAAATCTTGAAGGAATCTTCTCACAGCAGGAAGGTGGGGTAAGGGCCCTGTGGTTAGCAGTTGACACACAGCTTCACAATCACCTATTCTGCAATACATAATGCACTGTCACTCATTTGCAAAACAGTTAACACATTCAATTTGGGAATGCTGAAGGCTGAGAGGGAAATCATTCAAAGAATAACAGCATTGCAAACTGGAGAAATACTTCTGAGTTACTTTACACAAGTGAAATTACACCGCTTCATGTTGACTCTGAAGGAGATTGCAAGGGAGTGAATATGAGAGCAAATAAGAAATATAGTAAAAGATAATTTGTGTCGAACAATTCCAATTCTCACTGTACCTTTGCCCTGGAGGTAGACGTCTTGATGTTGAGGCCAGACTCTGAATTTAATACAAGGGGTCAGTGATGGATCTGTTCCGAATAACATATCAAAAGACCACTCTGTGGGAAAGAGGGAGGGGGGTCAGAGGACCAACCGACAAAGATGTCTGCTCTGGCTGTAGGCTGCAAATTCTCACAAATGACCTATGACTTCTTATATGCTGGCTTTTCCCTCTTCTCAGCCTTTATTCAAGGCAGGTGATGACCGTTAAAATTTCTGGCTCCCAGTTGGCTTCTTGTTGACAGCTCAGGATGTAGGTGTGCTGGAAAAGGAATTGGCAAAAACACACACAAAAGAGAGATCAATGGAAACACAATTGGAAGACATTAAAGCCGAGAGGGTGGAGTTTTCCGCCATAGCGAATCACTAATTGGCAGGGAATGTTGTTTATGATTCTCCTTGTGTGGTCCTAGCTACCAACACACATTTACTGTACTTATTCCCTCAAATGAAGGTCATGGAGCCTGCCTACATTTGCAATGAATAAAATGCACGTGCTATATATATATATATATATATATATATATATATATATATATATATATATATATATATATATATATATATATATATATATATATATATATATATATATATATATATATATATATATATATATATATATATATATATATATATATATATATATATATATATATATATATATATATATATATATATATATATATATATATATATATATATATATATATATATATATATATATATATATATATATATATATATATATATATATATATATATATATATATATATATATATATATATATATATATATATATATATATATATATATATATATATATATATATATATATATATATATATATATATATATATATATATATATAATCAGAAAGCTACAAACGTCCTTTAATATCAATTCACTCTACCTGAAGTAATATATTTTCATATATGTTTACCGAAGGGAATTTTATTGATAATAAGTCCACCCGTCCGTTAAGTGAACCAGCGATGGACGAGGAATCAGGACTACAGTGACACACTAACCAGTCGGCCACAAGAGAGGGTATAAGTGAATACCATCTCCCATCAACCCACCCGTCGAACTCAGGTGTTTGCGCTTGGAGGCGATATCCACCCACCTCTGCCATGTTGACGTGGTAGTGCGCTTTGTCGCATGCGAGCCATATTATGACTATTTATCACATCACCGTGATTCATATACAATCAGAAAGCTACAAACGTCCTATTTAATATCCAATTCACTCTACCTCGGGAAGTAATATATTTTCATATATGTTACCGAAGAATTTTTAGTTGATAATAAGTCCACCGTCCGTGAAAGCCTAACCAGCGACGGACGAGGAATCAGGACTACAGACACACTAACCATCGGCCACAAGAGATGGTATAAGTGAATACCATCTCCCATCAACCCACCCGTCGAACTCAGGTGTTTTGCGTTTGGAGACGATATCCACCCACCTCTGCCATGTTGACCGTGTAGTGCGTTTGTCGCATGAAATATATTATGACTATTTATCACATCACCGTGATTCATATACAATCAGAAAGCTACAAACGCCCTTTAATATCAATTCACTCTACCTCGGAAGTAATATATTTTCATATATGTTACCAAGGGGAATTTTTAGTTGATAACAAGTCCACCGTCCGTGGGTCAAACCAGATGACGGGCGAATCAGGACTACAGTGACACACTAACCAGTCGGCCACAAGAGAGGGTATAAGTGAATACCATCTCCCATCAACCCACCGTCAACTCAGGTGTTTTATGTTTGGAGACGATATCCACCCACCTCTGCCATGTTGACCGTGTAGTGCGTTTGTCGCATCGAGCCATATTATGACTATTTATCACATCACCGTGATTCATATACAATCAGAAAGCTACAAACGTCCTTTAATATCCAATTCACTTACTCGGAAGTAATATATTTTCATATATGTTACAAGGGGAATTTTTAGTTGATAATAAGTCCACCGTCCAGTGGGGTCAACCACGACGGACGAGAATCAGGACTTCAGGACACACTAACCAGTCGATTACAAGAGAGGTATAAGTGAATACCATCTCCCATCAACCCACCCGTTGAACTCAGGTGTTTTGCGTTTGGAGACGATATCCACCCACCTCTGCCATGCTGACCGTGTAGTGCGTTTTGTCGCATCGTGTATATTATGACTATTTATCACATCACCGTGATTCATATACAATCAGAAAGCTAAAACGTCCTTTAATATCCAATTCACTCTACCTCGGAAGTAATATATTTTCACATATGTTACCGAAGGGGAATTTAGTTGATAATAAGTCCACACGTCCGTGTCAACCAGCGGACGATTAGGAATCAGGACTACAGTGACACACTAACTGTCGGCCATGGCATGAGAGGGTATAAGTGAATACCATCCCCATCAACCCACCCGTCGAACTCCAGTGTTTTTGCGTTGGAGACGATATCCACCCACCTCTGCCATGTTGACCGTAGTGCGTTTGTCGACGTAGCCATATTATGACTATTTATCACATCACCGTGATTCATATACAATCAGAAAGCTACAAACGTCCTTTAATATCCAATTCACTCTACCGGAAGTAATATATTTTCATATATGTTACAAGGGGAATTTCTTAGTTGATAATAAGTCCACACCGTCCCAAGTCGAACTCGAACCAGCGGACGAGAATCAGGACTACAGTGACACACTAACCAGTCGGCCACAGAGAGGTATAAGTGAATACCATCTCCCATCAACCCACCACGCCGAACTCAGGTGTTTTTGCGTTTTGAGACGATATCCACCCACTCTGCCATATTTGACCGTAGAAAAGTTGTCGACGTAGCCATATTATGACTATTTATCACATCACCGTGATTCATATACAATCAGAATCAGCTACAAACTTCCTTTAATATCATTCACTCTACCTCGGAAGTAATATATTTTCTATATGTTATGCAAGGAATTTTTAGTTGATAATAAGATCCACCGTCGTGAGGTCGAACCAGTGACGGATTTAGAAATCAGGACTACAGTGACACTAACGTCGGCCACAAGAGAGGGTATAAGTGAATACCATCTCCCATCAACCCCACCCGGCCGAACTCAGGTGTTTAGCGTTTGGAGACGATATCCACCCACCTCTGCCATGTTGACCGTAGTGTGTTTTGTCTGCGTAAGCCATATTACTTACTATTTATCACATCACCGTGATTCATATACAATCAGAAAGTTACAAACGTCCTTTAATATCCAATTCACTCTACCGGAAGTAATATATTTTCACTTATATGTTACCGAAGGGAATTTTAGTTGATATTAAGTCCACCGTCCCATGGGGTCGAACCAGCGACGGACGAGGAATCAGGACTACAGTGACACACTAACCAGTTGTACAAGGAGGGTATATGAATACCATCTCCCATCAACCCACCCGTCGAACTCCAGGTGTTTTGCGTTTGGACGATATCCACCACCTCTGCCATGACTGCAGATATGGTCGTTTCGCACGCACGTAGCCATATTATGACTATTTATCGCATCACCGTGATTCATATACAATCAGAGAAGCTACAAACGTCTTTAATATTCATTACCGTATGTGATAATAGTCATATATATATATATATATATATATATATATATATATATATATATATATATATATATATATATATATATATATATATATATATATATATATATATATATATATATATATATATATATATATATATATATATATATATATATATATATATATATATATATATATACAGTATATATATATATATATATATATATATATATATATATTTATTTATTATTATTTATTTATATATATATATATATATATATATATATATATATATATATATATATATATGTGTGTGTGTGTGTGTGTGTTTGTGTGTGTGTGTGTATTCTCATGATGTTGCTTTGTAATATGCATATCCCATAGTTTTGATATATTTACTCTTCTGTTTATCATGTGTTATGTGTAATAATAATTGTTGAAATATCATATGTAGTGTAATGTCAGATCTCAAAAGAGTGAATGATTTAGATAACTTAACAATGTAATTTAGAATTAATAATAGATTTTAATAGTGACATAGTATATGAGCAACACGGGTGTGTGTTCTGCGAAGGCTTGTTTCACTTCAGTTGTCATCGCAAAAGATAAAGCGCTGACTGGTCGGAATAACAATTGCTGATCTGTTCTGGAAGCCAACTTGGGTTTTTCATTTTGTTTTTAAAACATGCCAGTCACAATTAGCCAGTTGCAGTCTGTTTGACTGTGTAAAGATTTCTGTAAAAGCTTTGTCTCATGCGAGAAGAAGATGAATGATTTCGCAATGTTACATACATTGCTCTGATCACATATTGTTCTGATTGGGTCCCATATAATTTTTTTTTTTTAATCATGTATTCCCTTTTGAGAGTAAGAGTACATGTCATGATCGATTACATCATGTTTTGTAAGACTGCAGTTCAAAGCGTTTTGCTTCCTTCTTCTAGAACTTTCTCTTGTATCTCGTTCCCAAAATGCCTTAATGACATCATGTGATTGTTTCATTTCCTACTGGAATCTAAAAATTTGTTCATCCTGATTTGAGAGACCGTTAGTATTGGTTCTCTCTCTCTCTCTCTCTCTCTCTCTCTCTCTCTCTCTCTCTCTCTCTCTCTTATTTCAAAAGAGAGAAATATTAACATAAAGTTTTTATGTGGTCACTGGTATTAATCTTAGCTTTTGAGATCTGAATTAAGGGAAATTGTATATTCATAACGGCGCCTGACAAAAAAGTGTGTTTTGTGAATGTAAAGCAGCTGCAAGTAATTTTACAAAGGGTTTCACAAGCTTGTGTAAGGTAAAGTAAGGTATATTAAGAGAATTTTTGCCTAAGTGAAATTGTTACTGATAAATTTGTTGTGTATTTTTGTGTGTTCTTGTGTTTGCAATCTCTTAATTGTTCACATTTCATAAAGTGGTGATTTAACATTTATTTACTTAGCATTTTTAATATTTCTTGATAATTTAATATTGCATACTTGATTTGATTTTCATTTAATAAGATTTTATTTTCAAATTTTGAATAATTCCTGATTGTTTAAATTTTGCTTGATTAATGTAATTTCTTGATAAATTAAAGTTTTATGATTTAATTTTATTTAATAATTTAACTCAAGAATTAATTAAAATTTTGTATTATTTTCAAGTAATAGTAAATTTTTTCAGATTGTGAATTCTAATTATAAATTTTCAATTTAAAAATAAATTTTTGTATTTAATGTTTTTAAAAGCAGTGTTTCATTTATTGGCCACCAGTGAATAGGATTAATTGTGTACATAAGGCAAAGTGATAAACATGTTTTGTTCCTTTAGTTTTGCTGAAGTGAATTAAGACCAGGGAAACAGTTAGTCTTTTGATGGAGTGATGCCCTTTTTCTCTAGTATATTTCTTGTTTAATTGTTGATACCTCACACTTCTTTTAATAAACTAAGTGTGATTTTTCAAGCGATTAATGAGCTTTTTAAGGGATCACTGTTACCTTTAGAGTACTCAGTCGTAATTTTGATTGTTATGGGAGTTCAGGTATCTGGCTGAAGTGAGATAAATTTTTGAATTCTGTGATTAGTTGTGTAGTAATCCAGGCACTTGGAAAACTTCAGACTATATATATATATATATATATATATATATATATATATATATATATATATATATATATATATATATATATATATATATATATATATATAAAATATATATAAAATATATGTGTGTGTATGGATTCATATTCATGTTATTTATTAAAAATTTATTTCCTTTTGCTCGTATTAAACTCTCTGTACTAAAAAATTTATGTACGAGAAGAGAGATTCATAAGTGAAAACTGCAGTAGAAAAGACATTACTAAAAGGAATCCACTCCTCGTAGAGGTGAAATTGACGATAGGTGTAAGATGAAGTCAAAGAATGATGTAGAAAAAAAAATGGCGAATTTATTCTGTCACTTCTCAACTGTGTCCTATGCATCAAAAGATTTTGGTGAATATAGTAGTTCTATTGATGCAAGAAGTTCGTTACTATACCCTTGGAACTATTCTTTGCGTATTCATCTATATCTATATCTATATCCATATATATGTGTGTGTGTGTATTTGTAATATTCTCGACGCCTTAAAATTACGAATCAGAGGATAAATGTTATTCTTTGAGGGGAAAAATAAGTACTACATCTCAAATAATTAATTTTACCTGCAGTTGGAACCCAAGAAAGTGATGTCATGGAGCTTGCATTTAAATACTTTTAGCTTCTATTACAGTGTAATACTCACATTTTCCAAAGAGGCCCATATGAAGCATGTAATCCCCGTTGGGATGTTGCTCTGACTGTGAATGAAAACCCTCCATTTTCTAGGAACTTATTCCCAAGTATTATCTTCCATGCAATTGCCTCCAAGTATCCAGACACCGTGAGTAGGAATGTGAAATCTCACATGTCGTGTTCCTCTCTAACAATATTCGAGTAACTAGGGAGAACGTTTTTGCTTGTCCCGGCTCCCATTTTGCTATCGTATTTCTCGTCTATCATCGTGGTGATAATAATTAGTAGTGGTGGTTATGTCGTTATAATTGCTGTCGACGTAGAAGGGTATAGTTAGTTCTCAAGTGTAGTTTTTCATTACGTAGCTCGGGAACTTAGATATGAAAGCCCTGAAATAAATACATGATAATTTCACACCAACTTATAAAGTTCATCAATTATTTATTTATACATTAATTTATTCATTTTATGAAAAATTTTTGTTTATACATAATCACTGATGAATATACAAATACCAGTATATATTGTAAATTTCTGCTTTGGAATAAATGAATTCTCAATAAACTATTATGGATGGGATCTCTCTCTCTCTCTCTCTCTCTCTCTCTCTCTCTCTCTCTCTCTCTCTCTCTCTCGTAGCAATGTCGAAAACAGGCTCCACTGATGCTCCACACTTGATTAACTATGGCCGAAATAGATAGGCTAGAGGGATATTTATACGAATTTCTAAAACAAGGTGTATTCAACAGAAGTTGTTGAAACTTAGTAGCATTCAGTATAGGCATCAAAGCTACAAGATTATATACACCTACAAAATTCAAAGAGGGCTTTGTTCCAAATCGACCAACACACCTTTTAAAGCCGGAAACCTTTCCCCTTCAATTGTATTGGAGTCCTAGAACAAATGACAGATGCTCTGTATCATAAACTCAGCCGAATCAGTCCGTGCACATATTTAAGCATGAGTTAGATGAGTTGCTGGATATCCTAACGGTTGTGCTAAGATGTGACCCTGATACTGAACTTAATTCTAACTCGATCTGGCACCTTGTGTTCAATCCCGAAGTCAGATCCAACATCACTGCTTTCTTGGCCAATTGCAATTAGCAGCATCCAAGTCCACACTAGGGGGAGGGGGAGGGGCCTTGACGAAGTAATCCCCGTCCACATCCCTTCCCCAACCCTTTGTTGGCCGACTCGGTTGAGCTTCGGACTGCCATTCGGTGGGCTGGAGTTCAATTCTCGCGGCCGGCTGATGAAGGTTAGAGGAATTTATTTCTGGTGATAGAAATTCATTTCGCCATAATGGTTCGGATTCCACAACAAGTTGTAGGTCCTGCTGTAAGTAACCAATTGCCTTAGCCACGTAAAAATAAGTGTAATCCTTCGGGCCAGCCCTAGGAGAGCTGTTAATCAGCTCAGTGGTCTGGTAAAACTAAGGTATACTTACTTTACCTTCCCCAACCTTCTATCCCGTGTGAGAAGAACTGATCTTCAGGTAATCAATCTCTCTCTCTCTCTCTCTCTCTCTCTCTCTCTCTCTCTCTCACACACAACTTGATTTGACATCGATAGCCGGGAGGTACGGAGGTATAGGATTGCATACATGCTAGAGCTGACATTCGACTCAAGAACTTGGTCTGGGTACATCTGCTGTCATCATGAAAATGGCTTAGGAAAACGTTTCGTTCGTTCGCTCATATGAGTCTGTAAGCCATATCAGGCATTCTCGCATTACGCAGAAATTTCCACATCGCTTTCAGTCTTTTTTTTTTTTTTTTTTGCCATTTGTGATTTGGTGTCTGTTAAAATAAATTATATGAAATTATCAATAAGTATTTTATTTTATCATAACTTTGGAATGCTTTTTATTTATTTTTTTATGCTTTATTGCTGTGTGTTGCATGCAGACGGATTTGTATAAATGTATGCTGTTATTTGTCATTATCTTTTTCCAATGTGTATATTTTGAACAATTCTTCGTTTTCTCCGTGATTTTAATTTCTTTTTATTTTTACATCCTTCTTCACTCCATCCTTAAAAAATTAAACAGCTGTGCAGTAAAGCATGCCTTTTCTCAGATGCAATTTAACATCAAACTAGTCACCCTCCCATTTATAAATTCCAACGCACACTTTGCTTCCATCGTAAAAATTTTTGATTGCTCTCGCTCGATCTTACGTTGAGGGGATGTACATCACACGCAATCAACACCCTCTATTTTGCCTCTCTATTGATTATATCGTAAGGTTTTCTAGGTTAATATATACCGCATACAGTTTTCCTCCTTTCAAACTTATGACATGACTGCCTCATAGCAAACACAAACAGTACACTCTCTTGCCTACGCTGTTCTTCCTCTACCATTCCTTCTGTCATTAAAGTCTACCATATACTTTCCTTGGTAATGCTATGCCCCTTTAATTTTTACAGTCGCGTTTTTCCACCATGAACTTTCAACTGTGGAAAAGTTATTCCTCATTTAGATATACCGTGCAAAACCAGGTCAGCTACTAATCACACAGTCACCGTCGTATTTTATTATCTCACTTGTAAGTGTATCAATTTCCACTCTTCGACTTCTTAATCCATTTTCCTCGTTTGTTCTCAGATTCATATGTTCTTTGCTTTTACTACCATGTAGAACAACTAATTCTTCTTAACGTTCTTGTACACCTTCTGTTCTTTATCTTTACTACCTACCCTCTCTTTCCTTGTCAGTTTCTTCTTGTATGCATTATCCATTCTACCTGTATACTTATACATAATTTTCTCTTCTGTTATGCATCTGCCACTTAGTTTCCTTCTTTACTTCATTAAAACCCTAATTTCCTCATCTCACCGCTAACTTTTTTTTTTATACCTCTTCCCAGATACTATATGCGCAAAGACTCCCCACTGTCCGTATGACCCCATTATGGAAATTTACAAATTCCCTAATTACTCCTTCCACCGACGTGCCTTTAACCTTACCCAATGTGTTAATCATTTTCTCCTAATAATCTCTTCACACATATTTCCTGTGAAACTCACTTGTATTAATTAATACTACAGCCACATTTTTACTCTCTCTCTCTCTCTCTCTCTCTCTCTCTCTCTCTCTCTCTCTCTCTCTCTCTCTCTCTCTCTCTCTCTCTCTCATATATATATATATATATATATATATATATATATATATATATATATATATATATATATATATATATATATATATATATATATATATATATATACACACACACACATATATAAAATATATATTTGTATGAGCGTGTGTTTCTGTCTGTCTATATACATACATACATACATACAAGATTTCATGGATGCCTTCCGAAAGAAAAATACTGAAAGGATATACTGTATAGCGCCCTCGGAGGAAATTGTGAACCATAGAGAAAACCGGGTAGAAAATTAACCTTGTTTATTTCTATTTATGCACGAAGCAAAGGCAGAGATTCTTCCACCCCTCCCCAGCGACCTCACCCACCCTCTCTCCTCTCCATGGAAAGAGGCAATTTCCTCTGCTCTTCCGTTTCCTTGTGTATGCAGACATTTCTATTACTGTGCCGTTTGCCGGAATACACTTTTCAGCTCGGCAAATTGAATAGATGAAAGGAGATGCACGCGTACACACACGGTCACGCCCATATTGAACACAGTATTTTTTTCTTACACTTAGTAAGGTACGGCTTACTGCATGTGCTTATCTCTCTCTCTCTCTCTCTCTCTCTCTCTCTCTCTCTATATATATATATATATATATATATATATATATATATATATATATATATATATATATATATATATATACATATACATAATATATATATACATATATATATATATACAATGTAACTCCAGTTATCTGCATTAATAGAGCCAAGGGCACATCGGATGGTGGCAAGATCCAGATAATGGCAGGTAAAAAATCTAGTGGTGTTCAAGTCAACTCCATATCGTTCCTCACCTAACCTTGCCAATACCACATAACTGTAAACACTCAGCATGCTTATAAAGAACAACCATCGAATTTTAAACTGAAAACTCTATGCAAAAGGTAATTATCTGCCCTTTTTTCCCCCTATAATTGTAACAAATTATACTGCATAAATACACTGATAAGAAAAGCAACCCCTTCTTTTTCTCTCTTTCTTGTAAATGACACAGTTCAGTAGGCAGGTTTTATGACCACTAATGTATTTTTATACAGAAACTTTCTTATCAGTTGTTACCATACTGTATTGCCTTACACGAGATACAAAATTGTATGTGTGAACTATAGACCTAGACTAGCCTAGGTGTTTAGACCTAGACTAGCCTAGGTGTTACACTCACAGTATCCATGTGCGTAAGTCAAATAGGCTATTACAGCTGCACTTAAGATAAAGGTAATGATAAGAAACTTATTTTGCTTACAGAATCCATTTATACTGTATTATTATAATGTTATATCATCTTCATAATATGTATAAAAACACATTGTCCTGCCAATTGTAATGTTTACATTCTCAGAATCAGCTGATTGAGCCTACTAGTGAAAGAATTGGGAGAATAAATTTTTAGTTGCTAAAAGAGATGAATATGTTAATGGAATTATTTATTATTTTTGTTTTGTACATAAAACGGGTATAAAAAGGTAAACTAACATATTTTATGTTAAAGTAAAATCTCTCAAAATCACAAACAGCTGTTTTCCAATTCTTTCGTTTCTGTCATACTCAGTGTAGTTTATGTAAGTTCTTTGGTAAGTGGTTGTTAATTATAAGAGATGTTGTGAATTGTTACATAAGCCATAAGTTTGGTAATCTTGCTTTAAAGGCTACCCTAGTACAATCTACTGAAAATGAAATTCGTTTGGTTTGTATTACACAGTGTTTGTGCATTGCATTACAACACCCTGGGTTTACATCTTTAATACATATGACATTTCTCGAGGACAGCTGTTCAAAGCAAATTCATTTCCAGAACAACACTAGAATTATATTAGAAATAATGAGTGTGTG